>NC_054707.1:49601942-49784442 GCF_016097555.1 Gigantopelta aegis | reverse complement strand
TGTTGTGAACATTACAGTGTAAAACCAGGGCCGTACCCTCCGGGGGGGCAGGGGGGGCAGCTGCCCCCCCCCCCCCCCGAGAATCTTGTCCTTTTTTTTTTTTTATATATCTCCAGTAATAGCATAGAAATGTTTAATCTTTATAGTATGTTAAAAATTATTTATAAAATTTAGTGCCCCCCCCCATGGATTTTGGTCATGGTACGGCCCTGAAAACAATTTTGTCTTCCATACAATGACATTTGAACTCGTGAATATATACGTTTTAAACATGCAACATATTTTGGTTATTGTTTTGTAGTCAGTGTAGTAAAATGAGGAGAGTATTAAAACAACACAATGTTTTTATCCTTAAATCGGATTCGGTAAAGCTTCTTGTATATTTATTTCTCATTCTAACTGAAATTCGATCTTAATGCCAACCCAACTTAGTAAAAAGAATTACCGTGTGTTTTAACAGTGAAATTTCAATTTCAGTAGTTTAATAATCAGATTGGCGTATTGTTATACTGCAGAATAAATTTTCAGATATCCACTTGGATAGTTAGTATTAATTTCCTATTGTCGGCTTTTTGAAACTGAACTTGGATCGGTCGCGTGTACGTGCTTGCATTGCTTGTATGTGTATATGCTCTTGGAGCCCACCTCAGTATTAAAATGATAGAAAAGCTAAAGGTGTCCCAGAAATAACATTATTTTGCTAAAGGACATATTTAGAGCGCATTGCTTTATCAATCCTCGAGAGAGGACACTCGTCACATTTTTTCATTAGTAGCAACGGCCTTTGATATACCAGTCGTGGTGCACTGACTGAAACGAGAAATAGTTCAATGGGCGCACCGACGGGGATCGATCCTAGACCGACCGCGCATCAGGCGAGCACTTTACCACTTGGCTATGTCCTGCCCCTTAATATTAAAATATTAACTTTCCAAAATTTGCTGAAATGTGTGTGTGCGTGCCTGTGTGTGTGCGCGCCTGTGTGTGTGCGTGCCTGTGTGTGTGTTTGCGTGCCTGTATGTGTGCGTGCCTGTATGTGTATGTGTGCGTGCGTATGTGTGTGTGCGTGCCTGTGTGTGCCTGTATGTGTGCGTGCGTGCGTGTGTGTGTGTGCGTGCCTGTGTGTGTGCGTGCCTGTCTGTGTGCGTGCCTGTGTGTGTGCGTGCCTGTATGTGTGCGTGCCTGTATGTGTATGTGTGTGTGTGCGTGCCTGTGTGTGTGTGCGTGCCTGTGTGTGTGCGCGTGCATGTGTGTGTGCGTGCCTGTGTGTGTGCGTGCCTGTATGTGTGCGTGCCTGTGTGTGTGCCTGTATGTGTGCGTGCCTGTATGTGTATGTGTGCGTGCGTATGTGTGTGTGTGTGCGTGCGTGCCTGTGTGTGTGCGTACATGTATGTGTATGTGTTTGTGTGCGTGTGTGCGTATGTATGTGTGTGCGTGCGTGCCTGTATGTGTGTGTGTGTGTGTGCGCGTGTGTATGTGTGTGTGTGCCTGTGTGTGTGTGCGCGTGCCTCTGTGTGTGTGTGTGTATGTGTGTGTGTGTTGTTTTGTGTGTGTGTGTGTGTGTGTGTGTCACTATGTATGTGTGTGACTCTATGTTTGTATGTATGTATGTGAGTGTGTGAGTGTGTGTTTGTATTTGTGTGTGTCTGTCACTATATATATGTGTGTCACTATGTATGTGTGTGTCACTATGCATGTATGTGTCACTATGTATATGTGTGTCACTATGTATGTGTATGTCACTATGTATGTGTGTGTGTCACTTTGTATGTATGTGTGTCACTATGTATGTGTGTGTCACTATGTATGTGTGGCACTATGCATGTGTGTGTCACTATGCATGTGTGTGTCACTATGCAATGTGTGTGTCACTATGCATGTGTGTATCACTATGTATATGTGTGTGTGTCACTATGTATGTGTGTGTTACTATGTATGTGTGTGTCACTGTATTATTTGTCACTATGTATGTGTGTGTCACTATGCATATGTGTGTCACTATGTATGTGTGTGTCACTATGTATTTGTGTGTGTCACTGTGTATGTGCGTATGTCACTATGTATGTGTGTGTCACTGTATGTGTGTGTGTCACTGTATGTGTGTGTGTCACTATGTATGTGTCTGTCACTATGTATGTGTGTGTCATTATGTGTATGTGTTGCTATGTATGTGTGTTGCTATGTCACTATTTGTGTGTGTGTGTGTGTGTTGCTATGTCACTGTGTGTGTGTGTGTTGCTATGTCACTGTGTGTGTGTGTGTGTTGCTATGTCACTGCGTGTGTTATTGTGTTGCTATGTCACTGTGTGTGTGTGTGTGTTGCTATGTCAATGTGTGTGTGTGTGTGTTGCTATGTATGTGTGTTTGTTGCTATGTGCGTGTGTGGCTATGTATGTGTGTGTGTTGCTGTGTGTGTGTGTGTGTGTTGCTATGTCACTGTGTGTGTGTGTGTGTATGTATGTGTGTGTGTGTTGCTATGTATGTGTGTGTGTTGCTATGTGTGTGTGTGTGTGGCTATGTATGTGTGTTGCTGTGTGTGTGTGTGTGTTGCTATGTCACTGTGTGTGTGTGTATGTATGTATGTGTGTGTGTGTGTGTGTGTGTTGCTATGTATGTGTGTGTGTTGCTATGTGTGTATGTGTTGCTATGTATGTGTGTGTGTGTTGCTATGTATGTGTGTATGTTGCTATGTATGTGTGTGTGTATGTGTGTTGCTATGTATGTGTGTGTTGCTGTGTATGTGTGTGTGTGTTGCTATGTATGTGTGTGTTGGTATCTGTGTGTGTGTGTTGCTATGTATGTGTGTGTTGCTATGTATGTATATGTGTGTGTGTGTGTGTGTGTGTGTTGCTATGTATGTATGTATGTGTGTTGCTATGTATGTGTGTGTGTTGCTATGTGTGTGTGTGTGTGTGTTGCTATGTATGTGTGTGTGTTGCTATGTATGTGTGTGTGTGTGTTGCTATGTGTGTGTGTGTTGCTATGTGTGTGTGTGTGTTGCTATGTATGTGTGCGTGTTGCTATATGTGTGTGTGTGTGTGTGTGTTGCTATGTATGTGTGTGGTGTCTGAGCATGAATGTCCATACTGTATTCTATAAGTGTTGACCCAGGAGTATCCCCGTGGTCATCAGCTAATTGCGTGTCAAAAGGCTAATAAATATTAAGTTAAACTCGTGACTTGGAAAAAATAGCCCAGGAGAAGTGCCTGACTGGACATAATACTGTATCATTGCACGAAGGGTAAGCGTTAAACCCATACTGCACTGCGTGAGGGTGCATCACGACTTCCTGCTAAAAAAAAATATATATATTTTTTTTTTAAACCCACATTTATGTGCAGTTTACAATCACAAATAACAAGAGGAACGTGTGTTTAGTGATATATGTGCACATTTTGAACCACGACTATTTGGTGCTTAACTTGCGGTTATTACAACACTTGGTCTTGGAAGAGCAAAACACAGGCAGGTTCAACCAAATAGCAGCAAATGATATTGTGCATATACTTCCCAGACAGAACAGCACATACCACGGTCTATCACATACCAGTCGTGGAACACTGGTTGAGATGAGAAGATTCAAAATGACGATCTATCCAAGACATTTTCTTTCACTCTCGCGGAATCAAATCTTATTTCCATTTGTCTAAGTGTCTCCGCTGATAGATCTGATATCGATGATGATCACAGAGCTTGGTGCATGTACAGACATTTCCTTTTGGTTTCCAAGCTAATGCTTATGCATAGCTTCTGTACTCTGACTTCAGTGGACTTGGTTTGAGGTTGGAGTTTTCCTTCTCCTAGGAGAGTTTCCTTACTAGGATTCTGAGCCTCTCCAGCCCAGTTTTGATTTTGGAGTTTGCTTCTCCTAGACATTTATCTTCATTTTTTTTACTCACGTCCTCTGTCTGTCCGGTCCATATTAGTCTAGTCTCTACCCTTTGACCAGGCCAGCTTGGGTGACCCTACCAGGAGCTGAT
This sequence comes from Gigantopelta aegis, assembly GCF_016097555.1. Classification (NCBI taxonomy): domain Eukaryota; kingdom Metazoa; phylum Mollusca; class Gastropoda; order Neomphalida; family Peltospiridae; genus Gigantopelta; species Gigantopelta aegis. The sequence goes on along the minus strand of NC_054707.1, from coordinate 49,780,462 downwards.
GCTCCAGCTGGCATAGCTCTCCGAGTCATTGAGGCATTCAAACTACCTCACCACGTCAAGGAACCATGAGATAGAGATCTGATATCAACCAGTGCCTCTTGGTCCCTGTGGCTACTCGTATAGTTATGTCAGCAGTGTTCTGGTTGGTTGAATGATAGGTCACTGGACACAGGCTAACATTGGCATCGATTAGGTCTACTAGGAAACAAATTACGACTTCAAAGGTGGAGTGTGAAGTGGAAATGATTAGATGGGGTGGGTGGGGATATGTAAAATTCCTAGACCTAATTAAATTTTATATGTATTAAACATTTTTTAAATGTTACTGCATTGACTGACATTAACTTTGCTAGTGTCATAGTAACATTTTAATATATAAATGTAATGTTCTTTAAAAAAAAAAATTAGGTCTCTTTCAGATATGGTAACGGGAGAGGGGGGATTGTGTTTTCAGATATCTATAACACAAACTACAGTTTGAAAATTCGTAATCATCCATGCATTTGAATGCGAAATACATCAAACGACAAACAAAAAGGCTTGATATGACTTATGGTGCACACCTGTATAAAAAAAGAGTAGCCATGCATTAAAGCGTATTCTTCTACAATTAGTGAACTGCAACTGCTTGGTTGTAATTTTGTCCAAAACGGAATTTATTGCTAACGCCAGAACTTGGGACCATGAACCTTAAATGGACGTGGGCATGCAAGTCCGTGTTCACTATCGATAGATACCGTCATTGCCTATCTAATTCACAAGTCTTATCGCTATTTTTAACACAAAACATTTAAACATTGTGTTATTTGTAATCGTACAGACTATATAGTGCATATAATGGACCAATTCATTTCACCAAACAATTGTATTTGGCAATACGATGCAAAAGACAATTTCATAGCTATGTACGTTTTTGTCTAGTACGCATGGAAGTAATCTGTTTCATAGAACTTCGGGATTTATAATCTATTTGGAGCGGGATGTAGCTCAAGCGGTAGCGTATCCGTCTGTGAAGCTGTCGGTCATCGGATCGATCCTGCTCAGTAGACCCATTTGCAGTTTGGGCTATTTTCCGTTCTAACCAGTGGTCCACAACTAGTTCATCAAAGGCCGTGGTATGTGCTGTCCTGTCTGTGGGAAAGTGCATATAAAAGACCCCTTGCTGCTTATCGGAAAGAGTAACCTATGTGGCGGCAGCGGATTTCCTCTAAAAGAAATATGTCAGAATGACCATATGTATGACGTCCAATAGGCGATGATAAAATAAAAATCAATGTGCTCTAGAGGCGTCGTTAAATAAAACAAACTTTACTTTACTTGTTTACAATCTATTGTGATTCCCGGACAAATATTGTCTATTTCTCTAACATACCGTTTGGATGTGACCTAGACTGTATATAAGTGAGATCTAAATGAAATGGAAGAATGTCGCGTTACGGGGAAAATACAGAAGTTGAATATCTGTCTTGAATATATTAGACACTGCAGCTTTAAATCGTGCGTGTTAAACCGAGATAAATTGAGACTTATTTGTTCTTTGTCGAGGATGCACACAACAACGAACATTACGTGATCTGGTTATCGATTTAGTGTAATAAGTGATGAAAATCCATTAGGAAGAACTTGTTGAAATCCTCCTGAGTACGTTGAACTGGGAAGAATACCATACGGAAATCCTTTTATACAACGCAACACGCTGACTTTGCTTTTGCAGAACAAATTTCATGTCGGGACGTCCTGTATCAAGTTACAATTAGTAATGAATAAAGTCCGGGATGCATCCAGTGGTAATTCTATTTTTGCAGTGTTAAAATAGATCAAATGTGTAAATATAGAGAGGATCACGAATATCCACCCGCCTAGTGCGTACTAGTACATGCAAATAAGTGTCTAACACACACATGTGACAGATCTGGCCCGTTGTATAATATCTAGTGGAAGAGGGCACAATCTCTAGTGGGGGACCAAGTCAGATGTGTATCTTTACTTATATTATATAGTAAGACAAAACACGTACATTTTCCTACGGGCCTTAGATGAGATCACCCGTTGTAGGTCACTTTTAAGACTTGTGATTGGTTGTTGCACGGTGATGACCTGGTCGCCACAGCCATTTCACAGGCCCGTAGCCAGGATTTTGAGAGTTACTTAGGGGGGCTCCGGGGGCATATTGAAAAAATAAAAAGTCACCGACCGGACCCCCCATTGGCTACGGGCCTATGTCATCCAATAAAATAAACACGATCGAAACTGATTAGCGTACACGTTAACCCGAACATGATGGCTCTGTGACGCAAGGGTCTTAAATAAGTCTTAGTTTAAAAGTATGTTTAAATTTGTTTTAAACCTGATTTTTTAGGATATGTCTGTTGGATACCATTTACCTTGTAACTTGTTGTTCATAAACATATTCACCTGGCTTTCAAACAACTCGTTGTAAGATACAAGTATTTTTTCTAACGGCCACTCATTTAGCATTATCTATGTATATGCTTTTGGGTAGTATTCTGTATACCATGGCAACGCCTGTGCTGTGCTGTTATAGGTCTTGTGTATAAAACAATGCTCTGCGCCTATAGGACTTGTATAAAACTGTGCATCCCACCCCACCCCCAGCCGGCCCATGGGACTGTGTAAAACAGTTCCCTAAGCCGTGTATACAACAGTACCATCCCCTACCGTGCCCCCCCCCCCACGACAATAGGATTTGTATAAAACAGCGCCCCCCCTCCCAAACCTTAGGACTTGTATAAAATAGCGCCCCCCCCCCCCAAACCTTAGGACTTGTAGCGTTTCCCCCTCTAAAATAGGACGTAAAACCCCCCCCCCCCAACCTTAGGACTTGTATAAAACAGCGTTCCCCCTCTCCAAACCTTAGGACTTGTATAAAACAGCCCCCCCCCCCCCAACCTTAGGACTTGTATAAAACAGCGTTCCCCCCACCCCAAAACCTTAGGACTTGTATAAAACAGCGTCTCCCCAAATAAAACTTAGGACTTGTATAAAACAGCTTTCCCTCCCCCAAACCTTAGGACTTGTATAAAACAGCGTCTCCCGCCCCAAACCTTAGGACTTGTATAAAACAAGGCCCCCTCCCCCCCCCCAAAAAAAAACCCCACCCCACAACAACAACAGGAAACAAAAAACAAAAAAAACCTTAGGCTAGGACTTGTATAAAACAGCGTTCCTCCCTCCCCCAAACCTTAGGACTTGTATAAAACAGTGCCCTCCTCCACCCCATCCTGGTTCACAGTATATTGTTGATAATAATAAAGTGTTAACGGGTTCCACGTTCCTCCATTCCACCAGTGTGAGAAATGATCCAGTTCAGTTGTTACGTGTGAGGAATGAGCCTACGGCGCCCCGTCGTAACGTCACTGATGACGTAACGGCTCGACGTCACGCCTCGCGAGCAATGCGACGCCTGGTGAGACAGGACGTAATTGTGTATTGGGTAATTAACTCCGCGTGAATTCCTTCACTAAGTACAGACTAGGCCATGTCTGCCTCGCTCCATGGTCGACATCATAGCAGGCTTTAAAACTCGTAACCAACCCTGGCTTATACTGTCTAGTTTGTTATAGGCCAACCCTTGTTTGTAATGTTTACCTAGCCTAAAATAAGAGGGGTGGCAGCAAACCCCCCCCCCAAAAAAAAAAAACAGGAATCAGGACGCAGTAATAGAGATCCCTTGCTGTATTAGCAAAAATTAAAATGTAGCGGGTTTCCTCTGCGTGTCAAAATTACCAAATATTTGACATCCAATAGCCGATGGTTAATTAATCAATGCGCTCCAGTGGTGTCGTTAAACAAAACAAACTTTAACTTTCAATAATGGCGAATTTTCTCCAGATATACCAAGTGGCGATAATTAAAAAAATAAAAAAGGCTCTTTTTAATAATGTTCTGGGCTTGCAATTCCGCCTTGCCCCCAAAAGATTTATTAAACATCAACTATTGGATATCTTCAGAGAAAACCCTCAACATGTTTTCGTTAGCAGCAAGGGATCTTTTATTGTAGTTTCCCACAGTCAGGAGGGCACATCAGTGTTTAAGATTAATTTTTTCGGCCAGCATCCCAGTTGGATACTAACATTTCAAAAGCTGGTATTCCACCTAAGAATTTAGTATTATATGGCATCCCGGTGGGATACTGGGTTCTTGAAGTCTGGTATACAAAATTAAATTCTGGTATCCCCGGGATATCGGGATACTGTTAATCTCGAACACTGGATCATACCACTACCTGTGATATCCCAGTCGTGTGGCCCTGCTTTGGACGTTGGGCCATCCAGTGGATTCGCTGAGGAGGTTCGATCCTACGATCCGACAAGCATCCCATGCGAGTGCTCTACCGACTAAGCCAGATGCCAGCCCTTGCAATGAACGAGGAAACGATGGACACACCGAGAACAAAGCAATGTGGAGTATATTGAGGAGGGGGGAGTCTCTTATAGACATTGTGTGATAGGGTGGGGGGAGGTGACAATGAACGAAATCCATTATCTCCTTGTCACACGTATTGTATAATGACTATTTACATGACCGTCGATCGATCCATCCATCATTGTCTTAACCAGTGTGGCTATTATTCACCTTATACCAGAATGTGCTAAAAGAAGCTTATAAATAATATAGGTTTTTCTAGAAGATTCAATAGACCTGACGCAGGCGCCCCGGGCCTTTGGCCGCAAGGAACTCAGAATAAAAGAATTAAGTATGAAACAGAACATAAGATTACGAACACGGCGGCGACCACCTTTGATGATCCGTCTTTATCGTTTGGGTCCCAGTGATAAAACGTCGTCGCATTAGTGGTGACTTTTAGGCATGTACAAAGTCCCAGGGAGGGGTCGTGGTTTCCGTTCGCCATATTTTGCAGCGCATCCCGTCGCAAAACCCATCATGATGCACGGGTGGCAACGGGTGGCAACATACTCGTGATTTTCTTCAGGGTGGAGAACACAGCACACTGTGTCCAGTAGGCCTATGTCGTAATTAGTTTTTAGCTTTTGTGATGTTTTTGACATCCTATAGCCGATGTTTAATAAATCAGTGTGTTCTAGTGGTGCCATTAAACAAAACCAACTTCAACTTGGGGCCTGACGTAGTCCAGTAGTAAAAGCGCTCGCCTGATGCGCTAGGGTCGATCCTTCTCAGTGGGACCATTGAGCTATTTCTCGCTCCAGCCAGGGCACCATGACTGGTATAGCAAAGGCCGTGGTATGTATTATCTTGTCTGTGAGGTAGTGCACATGAACGATCCCTTGCTACTAATGGAAAAAAAATTGCGGGTTTCCTCTCTAAGACTATATCAGAATTACCAAATGTGTGACAGCCAACAGCAAATGATTAATTAATATGCTCTAGTGATGTCGTTAAAAAACTAAGTTTTTTGTAATAAGGTTTTCAAATCTATATATGCAAGTCGTTTTGTCGATTTTTCGTTGCACTACAATGTTATGACTACCATGGTGTGACTATAACGTTGGTGTTTGTCTTTTTTTTCCAATACATTTTGATTTTGGATATGTGTGTTGATATGCAGCATTGTGCTATCCTGTCTGTAGGATGATGCATATAAAAGATCTCTTGCTATACTAATGGAAAAATGTAGCGGGTTTCCTCTCTAAGACTATATTTCAAAAGAACCACGTTTGACAGCCAATAGCCAAGGATTAATAAATCAATGTGCTCTAGTGGTGTCGTTAAACAAAACAAACTTTTAACATTGTGTTTTTCGCGAATGTGATTTCTACAGCTGTTTAGACGGCGTTTCATTGTTAATTTTAGAATTTAAGAAATATATATTATAAAAAATAATTACGTTTATTTTACCTTTCTTTTGACAACCAATAGCCTGCAAGGCCATAGCAAGGGGCTGTTGCCACCCCCCCCCCCCCTCAAAAAAATAAGTCCGGAAAACATTATAGAAACTTAAAGAAAATTATCTTCTTAACCGTTTAAGGAGTTTTAGACTATTAACTGCTCAGTTGCACCATTAAATGCTAGCTACGGCCCTGGCCTGTGTGTGCTTTTTTCGTGTTAGGGGTGTCGTATAATATTCATTCAGTTAATTTAATTCAATGTATTCATTCCGAGGTGGGTACCACGATCAGATACTGCATTCCATCAAACAAATATCTTGGTATGCACTCCAGTTTGGCACCTGTATTTACGCAACATCATCAGGGGTGAAACACTACACACTGGTTTTAAAATAAACATTTACAATTTAAAAAATAAACAAAACGACTCTGGAGAATTATGTAAAATTTAAATAAAATAATTATAATTATATATTTATATTACAATCCCCCCTCCCCCCCACCTCCGTGTACTGTGCAGTGCAATGTGCAATGAGTGGTATGGTTTTAAACAGAAAGAAAGAAAGAAGTGTTTTATTTAACGACGCACTCAACACATTTTAATTACGGTTATATGGAAACCCGCTATCGCCACTACATGGGCTACTCTCTCCGATTAGCAACAAGGGATCTTTTATTTGCGCTTCCTACAGGCAGGATAGCACAAACCATGGCCTTTGTTGAACCAGTTATGGATCACTGGTCGGTGCAAGTGGTTTACACCTACCCATTGAGCCTTGCGGAGCACTCACTCAGGGTTTGGAGTCGGTATCTGGATTTAAAAATCCCATGCCTCGACTGGGATTCGAACCCAGTACCTACCAGCCTGTAGACCGATGGCCTAACCACGACGCCACCGAGGCCGGTTGGTTTTAAACAGTTTTCTTCGTGTCGAAAATAGTTATGCACTCCTACCAATTGCTTGTACACACAAATTTGTTCCGGCCATACAAATGAAAGGATTATGTAGAAGGCAAACAAATTGTTCACCCACACAGATTACTAAATATATGCTGGGGTGGATTTTTTTCAGATTTCAGTGAATTAAGTAAAACAATGTCCCCCCCCCCCCCCCCCATAAAAAAAAGAAGAAAAAAAAAGGAATGAATGAAAGAAAGAAAAATTAACAGATTTTGAAAAACTGATATAAATCTGTTCTGAAAAGAGTGCAAAAAAAAGAAAAGTAAAAGTACAAAATAAACATTTTATTTAATCATCAAGACGGGCGCGCCCCCCTTGTATCACTCCATAGATCCACCCATGCGCACGTCCAGACTGACATTAATACATGAAATAATCACACAATGCAAGTATCCCGAAATTCCCATTTTAAAACCAAGCTGAACAATAGAACACAACGCCGCCAATTTATCCTTCCATGATCAGCGAAGCTTGAATAACAAACAGTAGCCGAGTAATCTTTATCAACGGTTATATATATATCCAGGCCATCGTTAATCATAATGAAAACAATTAGCGCAAACCTTGTCACGGCTAATACTCTTGTCCAAACTGAACTGCATACTTAAGTGCAATTTTTTCGGTGTGGATTTTAACTTCGTATAACAAGAATACAAGAAAAAGGGAAAAAACTCAACGTCCACAAGTTGTAATATTTTTATAGCAAAACTAAAATCGCGCCTGACTAAACAGAAAGAAATTTCTCATATATATTGGCGATCATCAGAGGGTGACATCAAAGTTGTCCGCGCATGCTCTCGTTGTGGTGACGTCACGATCGCAGGTAGCAGGACGCGTCTAGAAGTGTGCTCTCGTTTGGAAGAGAAATGGAGGGATATACTGTTTTAGTGATTGTCGCACTTTCGTGCATAGGAAAAGGTAAGACAAAATGTAACAGTTACGTAACGCACATATCACTTTATTTATTCTTTTTATTTGTTTTAACGTCCCAAATGCGGCTTATGCCACACCTTTAAACTGTTTCCTTACCTGGTTTCGGCGGCGTGCTTTGAAAACGCGCCATCATTACAGGTGACTCAGGTGTAGCCTACCGGCTTTTTTTTTCTGGCTTTTTTTGTCACCAAAAAGATAAAGTGTTTTAAAGCAAACACGAAGGCATGGCCTCATTGAGTTAATTAACTGTCTTTGATATTTAGATTTACTTTGTAAGCTAAATTAACTTACCAAGGTAGGTCGAGTCGCAATTTCAATAATTGTGAATCTCGGCATGCCGAGTGCAAATGACCTTTGCGTTCCTTACGTGTACTCAATGATGAGTTTGCATGTAATTACCATTTTGCTTTAGCCTCAGAGAGGAAAACATTGGGGAAAACGTATTATGTTCCAACGAACCATGGTATTAAAGTTGCATAAAGTTAAATTAATTATTGTTCTTATCCACAAATAGCCCTTGACTTTTAATTATTTCTTTAAAAATATAATTATTATTAAAGTTGCATTTCGATTTTCACCCTCATAGGCACAAATGGATGCATTTTAAATGCTGAATGCACTTCGGCAGGTTATAATTTACAGGGCTTGTAGCTTGGATTTTTTGTTATGGGGGGGGGGGTGGGGGCAACTGACTAGTTAAGTCTAAAACTCCTTAAACGGTTAAAAAGAGAATTTTCTTTAAGTTTCTAAAAAAAAACCCCCCCCCCCCCCCCCCCCCACTAGCTACAGTCCTGACTTACATGTATACATATCTTGGCAGGAACCCACCCCTAACCCTAACCCAACCCATGTGCAGCCACCCCATACAACCCTTGCCTTATACTTGTGACATGTTTTTATTTCTGATCAGGTTTAATATTGGTATACAAATTAAATTCAATCAAATTTTTAAATCTTGTTGCATCATTTTATGACCTTAAAAGTATAAAGCTATTAATCAATAGAAAAGATGCAAAACCACTGGATTTTATATGGGGGGGGGGGGGCAACCCACTATTAGGGAGGATAACCCACACTATCTATATATGATTTTATAAAATTTAATACAGTAAACAAAAAAGAAAACAGGTTTGATTGGGGGGAGGGGCATTGCCCCCGCGGGCCTCCTCACTACACCACTAAAAAATGCTATCATTTTTGTTTTTTGTTGCTCTTTATTCATTTATCCATCCCCATGTATGTATTTGAGGAGGGAGGAGGTGGTGTTGAAAATCTGGCCTCCCTATCAAGTGATTATAAGCAAGAAGCTACTTTAGTAGTGGTTTTTTGAAATTGTTTTTTTTTGTTTTTTTTTGGTTGTTATGCCCCGTCTCATTACATACAAAGCAGGGACCTGCTTGGCCTAACTTAATGAGACAGGGCAATTAAAACAGAATTGGAAACACAGGTGACTCTAAATTGTGGCATCTGAAGCTAGATAAAATAGGCAATTTTTAAGTAATAGACTTAAAACGGGATACTCTTTCATACTTTGGAGTGCCAAATTCCGTCGACCTCCACATGTTATTTGTGTCTATAAAGAGCAGTGCTGTCTAAAGCCCAGCCAATCATTGCACCATCACTGGATAAATTACAAGTTATTTGTTAAAATTCTTATGGACCACGTGTGGTGTATTGTGAGATGTTTCTGGATCTTTTCTCGTGGTCATTTACAAAAGAGCCCTAAAGAGAATAGTGTTCCATAACACTATTGTATACATGTACAGACTGGCCATGGGGTACGACATTTATATCACAGTATCAGTACATTTCTGACCAGTGTATACAGGAAACAATTGCAGTAAAGATGTTTCAGTAAATATCTGAGCATAGAAAATACAAATACGTGGGGGGGGGGGGGGGGTTTTGGCCGACAGTAGATTTGTAGAATTGGTTTGAAGGTCAGCTTAAAATAAATGCCATATATTCTGTTATAACCCAGTTATAGTTTTGGTCATGGTTTTTTTATTTCGTTCATTTTTTTCATTTGGTATGTGTAGGTAAATGGGATGCCCCAATACAATACCATGTATAAATACATTAAAGAAATGAACCTACCAATTATACTCTCCAATGTTGGGTCAGGTTACTAAAGAACTTTCATTTTATTTGAACAAGTGCAGTTAAGATGTGATTTCAGTAAATGCAGTGGTAGACACCATTAGAATTGTATATATTTAAAAACTAAAATCAACCAATGAACACTGAAATGTTGGGTCTTATGAGTATTTAAAGCAAATCAGATTTACTTCATGGATGTCTGAGTGGGTGTATTTTTCGGTTAGAACATGTTATCCAGATACATGCAACACTGCAACTACTAGCAGTATCCACAATGACAGAAGAAAGCTTCTACTGAATTGTACTTAAAACAGCAGTTCTATAGAACAAAATGGTCTCCTTGTCGTGTAAGGACAGGATATAGCCCAGTATTAAAGCACTTGCTGGGTGCGTAATCGGTTTGAGATCAATCGCCGTCGGCGGGCCCATTGGGCTATTTCTCGTTCCAGCCTGTGCACCATGATTGATATACCAAAGGCCGTGGTATGTGCTATCATGTCTGTGGGATGGTGCATATAAAAGATCCCTTGCTGCTAATGGAACAAATGCAGCAGGTTCACCATTTCCTCGCTAAGACTATATGTCAACATTACCAGATGTTTGACATCCAATAGCCAATGATTAATAAATCAGTGTACTCTAGTGGTGCCGTTAAACAAACTTTAACCGTGTGGTGTATACTGCTTAGCAATGACAGAACAAAGCTTCTGCTCATTTGTACTTTAAAACAGTTAAAAAGCATTTCTGTATAACGGACAGGTCTTCTTGTGGTGTATAGTGTTTGGCAGTCCACTTCATGTGTGAAATAAATATTGTTTAAAGCAACACAAAACTGAGCAGTCGACCTGAACCACACCTAAATGGGCCGAGTTGCTAGAAGAGCTAAATAATGAATGGCTGTGAAATAAATAGCAGATAGTTTCCTGCTGACCTCACCAGGCCAATTTAACACTGTTATGGACATTACTATTGATTTGATGGAATGGTGAAGTATGGCATAACAACCTACATGCAGCCTGTCATCATTCGTGTAGCTTTAGGAAAGATGGTTGGGTGGAACATCAGTGGGGGTTTTTTCACTTCTAACTTGCTTGCTGCTGTATAGAAAGTTAGTTTTGTTTAACAATACTATTAGAGCATATTGATTAATTAAAATTATCGGTTATTAGATGACATTGGGTAATTGTGACTCATAGTTTTCAGAGAAAACCAGAACATTACCTATTTTTCATTAGTAACAAGGGATATTTTATATGCACATTCTACAGACAGGACATCACATTCCATGGCCTTGATATACCATTTATCGGGCACTGGTTGGGATATGGGGGGGGGGGGGGATAATCAGAAAATGAATCCATTAAGGGAGTTTGATCATTTATCCCATGCAAACAACTGATGATTAACAAATCAGTGTCCTCTAGTGGTGTCGTTAAACAAAACAAACTCCTCCCATGCACCTCAGACAAGTCCTCTACTGACAGATCTAGATCCCACCTCTGACTATATACATATATAGTGGAGTGGGACTCTCTTAGCCCGTACCGTTGGAAAAAATATTCAAAATAGTTTTTTAAGTGTTTCAGGAATTTGAATTAATTATACTGATGGAAAGAAATAAAGGAACATGCGAGTAGTAACATCAAATGTTGACTACAACCAAAATCCTCGTCCACAAGTATCAGGAAATTAACCGTGTTACTGGACGTCAACCCCACAGTACTGATATGCAGTTTCACAATACATCTCTGTATTTTATACAGACATAACTACTCCAGTAGTGAATTACATTTGCTCTCAAATACCATGTGTTCCCTTATTTCTTTCCATGACAGTGGGGAGAATGGTTTAAATTTATACTGAAATGAGGGACTCCATCCTTGTCATGGCAGAACTCTGACGAAGTCTGGGGTTGTGCTCAACAGGTGTGCTTGAACAGAGGGCAGCAAATTTTGTCAGTGGCTGATTGAACAGCACATTGTTAAGAGGCTAGCTAGCCGAGTGAAATATTTATAGGGCTTCTAGAATTTTTACAAAATCCACTAGCCATGGGATCAATGATTTAAAAAATGTACTAGCCATGATTAAAATTCACTATCTCTACATTACTTAATACAATTTTACTAATAGTAATAATCGGGTATGTTTCTTAAAGAGATTAAAAACACCAAGGATGGGGATGGGGGCAACATATTCATATTTACAAAATAGACTTAAATGCAGCATTTGACCTCTTTTTTTTCACTAGCCGTCAGGCATGGCAATAGTAGTTATTTACTAGCCCAACATTGAATATCACTAGCCATGGGAAACCCTAAATATTTAAAATAATGTCAATAAAAAACCAGCTATAATACATGTATTGCAGTGTGTAGTGAATTCCATTGTTGTCAGATTTGTAGTTGTAAAAAAGAGATATATGTGAATTAAAAATTATTTTTTTAACTAAGTTTGTGTAAATAGAGGATTAGTCACAAGTGTTTTTTACTATGGAAAATATCAACTGACAAAGTTGACATTTTCCATAGTAGTGAATTCTATTTATTCTATAAAACTTCTAAAATAACATTTACATTGGATATTTAGTAAATCACAGTACTAAAGTCACCGCCAATGGTAATATGACAGCATCACAATTAGCACTAATTATTTTGATGTCACACATTTTAACTAATATCTTATGGAAAACATTATGCTTAGATGAACAAGTCTTGTTGGCTAATTTGCAAACCATTATTACACAGGTTAATATATACTAAATTATCACATGGGTTTCTGACATGGATATCATTGGTAAGTTATAGAATAAATGTATGTACGGTATTAAGATAGGCAATAAGAAACCAAACAATTATGTACATGGGTTAGATTTATTGTTTGTTTTATAGAATCCAGAACAAAACCCCAACCTCGTATTTCAGGTGAAATCAATATCAACTTGGGGGTTATAGTCTGTTTCAAATTACATATGTTTTGCAATAAAATTGTAAATAATTCTAATATTTCTGTCTATAACAGGTCATTTATTGTCATTTTTTTTACCGGTTGTTTGAATACCATAATAGATCATGATAATACTGACACATTTTTATGGTTTTTATTTCAGGGCTTTTTATAACTAATATATAAGACTGGAAAATCACCTTGGTATAATTTTGATTAGTACTTTAATATAATGCATGTAATATGCTGCACATTCACATGGGTGCAATTATTCTATCTGTAGCTGGATTTTTAGATTCACATTAACGAAAGGTTTCGTAAAGAGAACCTGAAACTGAAATGAAACCCTTGATGTTTTAGGTTATCCTAATTTTTGACATTTTAGTCCTGATAGGCCCTGGTATGTGCTATCCTGTCTGTAGAATGATGCATATAATAATAATAATAATAATAATAGATTTTTATTTCAGATCAGAGATCCATAGAACATATATAAACATCACATACAAAACTGATTACATAATAATGTGCCAGCGATTTACACATACAGATCGATTTCTTCTCTAAGACTGTTTCTTCTCTAACCAAATGTTTGCAATCCAATTGCCAATGATTACTAAATCAATGTGCTCTAGGGATTGATGTATCATGTTGGAATGGTATCTATGTATTTAAAATGATGGTAGCCTAATGGAACTTTGTAAAATTTGTAGTCATTCTTAGTTAATACAGATCGCGTCAGGTGATTAGGCGATTGCTAATTTTCAACCCAGAAACACTGAAGAATTGATATTAAATGTCTCCCCTCCCCCCCCCCCCCCCCCCCCCCCCCCCCCCCCCCCCCCAAAAAAAAAAAAGGTTCTGTATTCTAAAAAGTTGATTCTTTCTAAATTCTAGCACTTCTAAACTTGGGTGATGATGGGGGTATGCTCCCTCTTGGATCCAGGACTTTAGATTGCATCAGTGGAGGTGACCTCAAAATATTTTACCTCAGAATCACTGAAATCAAAAACCTTACGACTAAGAGGAAATGGCTGGTGTGTATGCTCAGTCATGTCAGGCTATCAATTTAATGACATTAATGTTTACCTTGTTCAATTTAGAAATAAAATGTAGAAAAAGGTAAGTGCATACTCACATGTTATCTCTGTCGCATCAAGAATTGCACCAGGTGGTAAGAAAAAGTCATTTTAAAAGCATTATCGAAAACCGTACTATGATGTTATCAACATAATGGCAACAAAACAAAATTGGCTTTTCCCGTGAAAATAGTCACATGACCTGAAAGTCGGCTATTCGGAAGTGACCAGTCATTACAGGCAAGTAGTATGTGAAAACACTCACAAATTAACTATTCTAAAAACAACTTTGCTTCTTCCTAGCACTTCAGACTGGTGTGTGGATGGGGGATCTATGCCTGTATTGAACTATTTTTTCTTTGTTTCTCATTGAGTGCAACAGATGTAACGCTGACCCTGACAGGCAAGCAGTATGTGAAAACCCCACAAATTTAACTACTTTAAAAAAAAACTTATTTCTTCCTAGGACTTCAAAAACTGAATATGCTCCCCTTGGATCCGTGTTCAGTATGTGAAAGAATATTTTAAAAAACAATTCTAAAAAAAAAACATGATTCTTCCTAGCACTTCAAAAACTGAGGTGGGGATGGGGGTATGCTCCCCTTTTGATCAGTGCCTGTATTGAACTATTTTTTGTTTGTTTTTCAGTGAGCGCAACAGATGTGACGCTGACCCCGGCGGGCAAGAAGTATGTGAATGTTGGTGAGTCGCTGACCATGGTGTGTGAGATCCATGAGTCTGTGAACTTCCTGCTGTCCCAGGAGACGGTCTTCATGCACAAGAACATGGTAACCAAGACGGAGACGATCCTGACGCGCCAGAAGGCCAAGCTGGAAGGCATCGACAACTATGACAACTATGAGGTCGACATGTCGATCGATGGCAACATCATCGTCAGGCTCACTATCCATAGTAGTATGTATACAGAGATTACTATATGAGCTTGTGTGTCATACTGATTTTATTAAACATGTTGTCAGGATTCTTGTATTGCCCGAGCATTTGTCATTGTTAGTTGCCCTTTGGCAAGTGAATGTTTTGAAAATGTCTGAACCCCTTCATATATTTTCTGATTTAATTAGTCAACTACAATGTACAGTGAATAAGAGTTCTCATTGGAAAGGGTTGATATTCAAAATGCCATTGTCTGGAGCATGAAAAGTAAAGGAATTTTGAGTTGGAGTAATGGAAAATGAAAATTAGTTGATAATTAATGATTTCCTAAATCACCCCCCACCACCCCCACCCCCCCCCACCCCCCTCATTTTAAAATAAAATAACAGAAATAAAATCAGCAGTTCTTATAAAAATACTGAACTATTATTATATTATACGGTTTTGGTGACTAAGAAAATGGATGAAAATTATTTGAAACAGTAATGAAATATGGCTCTTTAAAAGTCATACAATTGCAGGCGTTACTGTAAAAAGTTGAGGGGAGCGATTACA
Organism: Gigantopelta aegis; assembly: GCF_016097555.1. Taxonomy (NCBI): domain Eukaryota; kingdom Metazoa; phylum Mollusca; class Gastropoda; order Neomphalida; family Peltospiridae; genus Gigantopelta; species Gigantopelta aegis. The sequence continues at coordinate 49,765,170 of NC_054707.1, read as the reverse complement.
TGTTTCCCTAATTTTGATTCTGGGAAGCCATTTAAGATATTACCATATTAATACCGTGTAAAATCACATGCTAAGGAGAGCTAAAACCTACTCTCCTTGAACTATAGTCTCAGGGAAGTTATGGAGAGCGAGAGTGAAGTGGATTGAGTTGATAACAAAATTTAGGAATTGAGTTGATAATAAACAAATTGAACCTTGTTAGAAACCATTACAACCTACATTTGGCTGGTTATTGTTTTATTTTCTCAGGGAGATGCAAATTGTATTTTCCCCATTATGACTTAAATCAGTGTTTATAAATTATAAAATTGTAAATTTTGTTTTCAGTTGCAGCTAATATGGATGGTGAGTTCTCGTGCAGAATTAAACCTTTGACAGAACAGGAGTGGAGCAATCAAGCTACAGTGGACCTTATTGTCATCAGTAAGTCACAGGTTTTATTACCCATGTGGTTAAAAATAGCTTGGTACATATCAAAGTTGGACCTAACACTTTGTGATGTCATCGATTGATGCATTACAACTAAACAAGTTGAGTGACATATAAATTAAGATTGTTTAAAAATTTAGGTCCTTTAATTGTTTAATTGATCGACTGATTTTAGACATTACCTGTAACATATGCATGTATGGATGCGATGGTGTTGATTTTATCTGGCTTCCATGGGTAATAATACTTTGGGTACATTTTAGCTTCTATGATGGGCTTAAATGTTCGAAATTGACTAAAATTGTGACTGATATTCGGTCTAGAAAGCTAATCAAAACCTGTTGCATCAGACATAATTGACTCAAACTAACGTGAATATAAATATAAACTAATCGTCGGGATGAAAGGCAGAAACATCTGGTCTGTGGTGATGTGTTGACCGTCTAAAACCAGTCGGGCCAGCAGTATTTTGACCCCTGACTTGCATGCTACAGATTATAGTCTTCTAAACAACACAATAGATGAGTTTCAAGGAAATTATTTTTAAAATGAAAACAAAATTACTGAGTTCACATGCTTCACTGCATCTATATATATATTTGACAGCCAGAGCCAGCCCTGACTATATATATATATATATAATATATTATATATATATATATACTGAACAAAAAAAGAAACTTCCGATTTGTACATATAGTATTTGTTGTGTTAAAGAATTCATTGTGTAATGAAATTATATAGGTAGTATTAGCCTTGAGCTGTATTATCAGGATTCATGAATTTTATCGATTATTTTTGCACTGTTAAACGTCGACAACGTGAAATTCAGTTTGCACGTGCATGCATGGTTTGACATGTCCCGTGTAGTATTCGGTCAATTTGTTTTACTTGTCTTACTGACATTGTTGTCAAGTGAACGAAAACGCTTCAAAATTTGTAAAAAAAAAACAAAAACAAAAAAACACAACGTTTTTTACATTGTAGCATTTTTAGTATGCCACTAATTTACGCGAACGGGTGATTGGCATGCTTGATGCTGGCATGTCGACAGAAGATGTTGCAAGGCATGTTGGGAGTTCTAGTCGAACGATACGAAATCTTCGCGTAAGATTTCGAACGACAGGAAGCACCAACAACTTGCCACGTCGTGGACGTCCACATGTTACAATGCGTGGTCAAAACCGCTATATCATGAACACGCATTTGCGCAATCGATTCCAAACTGCTACTGCTGCTAACACATCTGGGCTTCATAATAACCAAATCAGTGGGCAAACTGTTCGTAATCGTCTGCGGGAGAACGGTTTACATGCACGACGTCCTTACGTAGGATGCGTTTTAATGCAACGTCATCGTCTAAATCGTCTTAATTGGGCATGTGTACACACTCATTGGATACGGCGACGCTGGAATACCGTTCTTTTTTTTCTGATGAATCCAGATTTTCTTTACAACGTGGTGATGACAGGGTGAAATGAATGCTATGCTGACAGTTGTGTTCTTGAACAAGATCGTTTCGGGGGTGGGGGTTGTGTCATGGTCTGGGCAGCCATTTCCCATGGTTATCGTTCACCACTAGTCGTCACTGGTGGCAATTTAAATGCTCAACATTACCGCGATGACATTCTCGCTCATCACGTCATTCCTCTGTTCCATAACAACACCAACATCTCGATTTTTCAGCATGGTAATGCCACCTCTCATACAGCTAGAGAGACTAAATTTTCTTAGGACAAATAACATTGATTTCATTGATGACTGGCCCGCTAAAAGTCCTGATCTCAACCCCATCGAGCATGTCTGGGATAGTCTGGACAGACGATTGAGGCGTCATCCCAACCCACCCGCTAACGTCAACGAACTTCATCAAGCGCTCATTCAGGAATGGAACAATATTCCACAGGCAGAAATCAACACTTTAGTCAATTCTATGCACCTGCGATGCACTGCAGTGGTCAATTCAAGAGGTGGTCATACCCGTTATTAAGTGGGTGTTGTTGTTTTTTTACCCCTACCACACTTGGTCAAAATTTCTCCCAGTTTCTGTTAACCTATGGCCATGATTTTTGCACCAAACGATGCATCATGGAACACTCTTTAAACGCATATATAACAATTATTCCCCCGGTTTGTTTTCATCAAGTTATGTTCAAGCAAAGTTAGCAGAAGTTTCTTATTTTGTTCAGTATATATATATAGTCAGGGCTGGCTTTGGCTATAAAAAAAACTCACCAAGTGCAAATTTAAAAAGTAGTTGGTGGATTTTATTTTAATTTGGCAAATAATTTCATATAATAATTTATATTTTGTTGGAAAATAACTGGGTTTTTGAATTTATTTTGGCGAAATGTTTCTGCTCACTCAGAGCTGTGTTTGTAAACACTGTTGCACATTGGGGTGTACTTTATTTGAGGCAAATAATCTAGAAATATGTTTCAGTTAGATTGTTCGTTTATATCAAAACACATGCACGATGGACATGAAAACCCTCCATTAACATCTTGTTATAATTATTTACTTTTTGGATACAAACACTGCTGTCATGTTTTTAACAATGTTTGAGAGGTTATCTCCCTTTTTTATAGAGTAATCAATCTTGTTTTGACAGACAGTCCACACGTTTGGCACTTAAACTATGTAGGCTTGTCAACTATGTCGACAACAGGAATATGTCATCTTCTATTGTGACATCTGCATTATCTACCTTTTACAGGGGGAAAAAAGTATTCTGATTTTATTACAAAGTAACTGCATACAGCAGTTTAAAATCTATGCATTTGCATATTGTAAACACTTAAGTGATGACAGTCCAACACTTAAGTGTTTTACTGTAGTCTGTCAATGACTCTTTGAAATGTATACAGGAATATTTTAAATAGTTTTTAACCGCATCGTACACTTTTCAAGGTGCGATACCATATAATCGTAAATAAAATGTTTTGAATGTGGTATGTCTCCCCAAGAACCCTTTTGGGATCTGGTTTATTTTACGGTTTGACATGGACATGTCCTAGTAGTTCAGATATTTCTCCTGTTGTTGACAAACAGTTATCTTCATTGCCTCTCAGAATAAGATGACAATAGGAATGCAGGTGATACCAGGTGACCTACAGTAGTAGTTGAATTAATACTTTGTACTAGTTGAATAATACTTTGTATTAATTGAATTATACTTTGTAGTAGTTAAATTAATATTTAGTAGAAGTTGAATTACTACTTTCATGGTAGATTTCTCCCATTGATGACATAGAGAAGACTACATGGTGGCTAGTAGAAACAATTTATCTTACGAGTTTAAAAATGTATCTAATAAATAAAAGCGAGATGGATACGTTTAAAAAAAAATTAAGCAAACTAACAGACATGAATGTAGTATTCTTCTTCTTACATATCCTCATCTAAAACTTAGTTAAAACTTAGTTACATCTCTTGTGTGTACAGTAACTTAAATATGTCACACACCAATCAATTTAGCATGTGTTTTCTTTCATTGGATGATATGGCTGTGACGACTGGGTAATCACCTAGGATCCAGTAGTGTGTCTAAATCATTAACACACCAGTGTGTATTATTATAAATAACCAATGGGGTTCTCACCAACAAGTGTGTTAGACAAACCGTTAATTTCACAGATATTTATCTTTGTTTCGCCCCCAATAGCCCATATATACTGACATCCAAAAGAAACATCACATTTTTAAAATACGGCTGCTAATCGAAAAGAACCAGTTTAGAAACCACCTTGCAACCACTTTGCATGTATCACGAATTGCATTGTGACGTTTAGATGTTGAGCTTCATGATACTTTCATATCCCACCATACCGTTTGTTGGTTTTCTATTTTCCTGTCTGGGGGATGGTGCATGTAAAAGATCCTTTGCTACTAATGGAAAAAATGTAGCAGGTTTCCTCTCTAAGACTATATGTCGAAATTAAATAGCAAATGTTTGGCATCCAATTGCCTGTGATAAATAAATTAATGTGCTCTAGTTGTGTTGCTAAAACAATTATTTTCTTAAATTGTTTTGGTTTTCTATTTATTACAATTTCAAGCCTTGTAAAGTTTCTTTTGGACGTCAGTATGTTTTTTGTGCTTGGGTCTCATTAAACATTCACTCATCCATCTTTTACTTTTGCAGAGCCGCCGTCAGCCATTGAGATGACGTTTCAGGAGCAGGTGATAATGAGTGAGATGCAGCAGGGCATCAAGCTGAAGGAAGGCATGTACAGCGTCGTCTGTAAGAGCGTCGGCAGCAACCCTGCGGCCTCGCTCGCCCTCCAGATAGGAAACCAAGTGATAGAGGGCAACACCGAGGTCACCATGGACGATGCGGAGATGACAGGCCGGCAGTACGTGTCCCGGGTGGAGGGGCACCTGAACTTCGACCACAAACACTTCAATCAACACCTCGTCTGTACCGCAGAGCTGCCACACGAAGTCGGGGACATCGATCGTGGGACCATTAAAGCCAGTGTAGAGCTTATTGGAGTCGCAGGTAAGACTGACTTTCAGGGGCAGTTCCAGTGGTGGGGATATTCGATAGTAGGACCATTAAAGCCAGTGTCGAGCTTATTGGAGTCGCAGGTATGGCCGACTTTCAGTGGCAGTTCTGGGGGTGGGGATATTCGATCGCAGGACTATTAAAATCAGTGTCGAGCTTATTGGAGTCGCAGGTATGGCTGAATTTCAGGGGCAGTTCCGGGGTAGGGATATTCGATCGCAGGACTATTAAAGTCGAGTGTCGAGCTTATTGGAGTCGCAGGTATGGCTGACTTTCAGGGACACCACCCCTTCAGGGACAGTTCCGGGGTGGGAGGGGGGATATCAACCATATTGTCATCTATCTGATCACAGAGGCATTAAAGCTAGGATCGAACTTATTGGAGTTGCAGGTATGGCTAGCTTTCAGAGGTAGTTCCCGGGGGTGTGGGAAGGGGGAATATCAATTATAGTCCCATTACAGCTAATATAAACAGGTTGGAGTTACATGTATGTTTTCAGGGGTGGGGTAGCAAAATTACGTTTTGTTGTTGTTTTTGTTAACACTGTGACCTTGTTTGTGTTGTAGAGAAGCCTGTGGTTTACTGCATGAACACCTCCAGTGCTGTTGGAGACCGGTACGTGAAGATCACCTGCATCGTGGCGAAGAACCCGAAGACGAAGTCTGTAGCGTTTGAGATCGGCAGCACCAACACGGTGTTGGTTCCCAATGAGCAGACTGAAGACTTCACAGAGGTCGTGGAGAAGGTTGGTCACCACAAGTCTTTCTCAAGTATACAAAGTGGGACGTAGACCAGTGGTAAAGGTGTGCTTGATGCACAGTCGGTCTAGGATCGATTCCCATCAGTGGGCCCATTGGGCTATTTTTTGTTCTAGCCAGTGTGCCACGACTGGTATATCAAAGGCCTGGTATGTCCTATCCTGTCTGTGGGATAGTGCATATAAAAGATCATTTGCTATTAATTGAAAAATGTATCAGGTTTACCAATTACCAATTGTTTGACATCCAGTAGCCGATGATTAATAAACCAATGTGCTCTAGTGGTGTCATTAAACAAAGTAAACTTCACAAGTATAAGGAGATAAATAACTATGGGAACAGTTGGTACTGTGGACCAAATTTCAGTCCCTTATTTCTTTCAACCATCAGTACGCTTAGTGCTGCTATAGTAGCTTGTACTGACACATGAACATCCCCAAGACCGACACGTCAAAGGGTTTGGTGTGTACTGTCCTGTCTTTGAGAATGTGTATATGAAAGATCCCTTGCAGCTTTATTGGTAACCTGTAAGATTCTCTCTCTCTCTCTCTCTCTCTCCTCTCTCTCTCTCTCTCTCTCTCTGTCTCTCTCCTCTCTCTCTCTCTCTCTCTCTGTGTGTGTGTCTGTCTCTCTCTCTGTGTCTCTGTCTCTGTCTCTCTGATGTTTAAAATGTATTCCAAACCTGTGATGTTTACTTTGTGTGTGTTTTCAGGATTACAATGGCACTCATCGCGCCATCACCCTGGTGATCCACACCGTGGAGCGCGGCGATTTCCTGGAAGAATATTACTTCAATGTCGTTGGTGTTGACGGCAAAGATTACAGATACCCTGTTCATCTCCAGATGAGTAAGATATTTTTCATTGTATCTAATCAAAAATGGACATATCAGCAGTGGGTTGAGTAATAACAAAGGGAAGTAATCAACGGTGTTTGGTAGTAAAAAGGGAAGTAATCAACATGTTTTAGGTGAGAAAGGAAATATGTTAATAGTAAGGCACAAAATTCATTTGGTGGATTAGGAAGCAATCTTTGCTGATCAGATTTTTAGATTGAAACACATGTTAAAAACTGAGAACAAAGTCTAGAATTTAGTCTCAAACTTGTGAACTTTTGCACAGTAGTATGAAAACTTCAGACACGTGCATAAGAACATAAGATTTATGTTATCACTGCATTTTCAGTATCTGTCAAAAAGCTTGAAGTTGATAATCAGAAAGCATTATTGTGCATTTTGAATGATAGTGGTGGGATTTAGATCAGTCGTTTGAGTGCTGATTGGGGTATTTCTCATTCCAACCAGTGCACCACAACTGGTCAAAGGCTGTGGTATGTGTTATCATATAAAGGTCTCTTGCTACTAATGGAAAAATGTAGAGGGTTTCTTCTAAGACTGTTAAAATTACCAAATGTTTGACAACCAATAGCCGATGAATTAATTGACAGCACTGTGAAAAATTGAGACAAATATAGAGGATTTATCACTCTTGAAAATCCAGCATTTTATATATCTGAAATACTGTCAAAAAGCTGTTTATGAAGTTGATCATCAGAAAAGCATTTGCTGCCTTTCCCTGTCAGTGTTGAGCCTTGAGTATTGATAAAAGGTCAAAACTCTGTGTTCAGTACTGACAAAGGGAGGTAAGCCAGATACTCAATGTTCAGTTCATGATAAAAGGTCATGACAATGGGTCATTATGAACATGGTGTGGAGTCGGTACATGTTTTAAAACATGCACGGAGATGAACAACTGTGGAAGCAACTGACGGTGATAATGAACGAGTTTATGGTAGGTGAGATATTTAAAAACAAATTCAGGGCCCATATTTTCGAAGCTATATTAGCGCTATGAAATCATAAAACCATTGTTACGTATGACATCACTATAGCATGTGCTGTAGTGACATAATAACCTACAAGGGACGTAATGTAGCCCAGTGGTAAAGCGCTTACTTGATGTGTGGTCAGTCTGGGATTGATCCTAGTTGGTGGGCCCATTGGGCTATTTCTTGTTCCAGCCAGTGCACCACGACTTTTATATCAAAGTCTGTGGTATGTACTACCCTGTCTGTGGGATGGTGCATATAAAAGAACCCTTGCTGCTAATCGAAAAGAGTAGCCCATGAAGTGGTGACACCGGGTTTCTCCTCTCAATATCTGTGTGGTCCTTAACCATATGTCTGACGCCATATAGCTGTAAATAAAATGTATGGAGTGCATTGTTAAATAAAACATTTCTTTCTTTTCATAGCCTACAGTGGTTTTATGGTTTTGTAGCACTAAGGTAGCTTCGACAATCCCTAGCCTGATTTTTAAAATGTTGACATACAGTAGCAAAGAGGTTTAAGTTGCACAAAACACAATGTATATTTAATTTTAATAAAAAAAAAAAATTCTTTGTTTTTCAGTGACCATTGGTGCTAGCTCTAATTATGTCAGTGGATTCTTGCTATCTGCTGCGTGTGTTCTGGCGATGTTTGGAAAGTTTCTAGTGTGATGAGGAGCAGGACATAATAATGAAATTAGCACAGCAGGAAACAACAAGGGATTCGCCTGGATTAAAACCACACTCAAGGTTGAGACGATGCTGTATACAGCGATGCTCAAAGTTGGTAGTCAATCTTGTGCAGTTTGGTTTTACGGATTTCATCATCAAGTTCTAGAGACTGCTTTGAAAGACTAAATTTAGAATAATAAATTGGAGACCACCATATAAGAAGATAGGCCTGTGAAATGGATTTTCACGGTGGATGTGTTGTTTGCTTGTGTTGTGAAACGGACTACGCACATTTTCATAGGCTTGTTAATAATTTCAAATGGATTTCTTGCAAGGAGATTACAAAACGGAACAGAACATTTACTTCAGGATGTTTTCTCTTTTTCTGTTGAAGGATCTTTAAGTGATTTGTAAACAAGATGTGTGTATTTCAGAGATGGGATTGTTTTATTGTGGTCTGGGGTTTACCTTTAAAAAGTGTGTTTTCTAAAACAGAAGCAGTGTTTACAGAAGGTGTACATTTCATTAAACTGCAGAATGTTTTGATAATATTGATGTTTTAATATTGACACATGATCAGATGTGTATTACACATAATCAGATGTGTATTACACATAATCAGATGTGTATTACACATGTAAAAGTGTATGGATGAAATAAAATAAAAATATTGCAAGTTCATGACCATATGCTCGTACCTACCGACTAAACTGTAATTAAAATATATTGAGTATGTCATTAAATAAACATTCCTTGCTTCCTTGACCTACCCACTTTGTCACTTACATTTTACGTTTCAACCTTCCCATTTGGAACAGATTACTACTGGTTAACATTTTCAATAGATGCTTGCTTCAATTGTGTACCCACAGACTGCCATGCTCAACCATTCTGGATTTGTTTTTTTGTTTTTACAATTAATGAGTTTTTTCTTCTGTTAAGAAAACAGTGATTTCAAATCACGAATTGTATATGTTGTATACAATAAAAAAGGAATGCTACGCATTACGTTGTGTGTAGAAGTTGAATTTGAAAGTGTAGCAGTTCACCATTGGAGGAAATCAAACCTAAAACATGCATCGACCTTGATTACCTGCCATTTATTCATTAGGGAAATGGTTATTGGTAATCATTTTCTTTCATCTTGTCTACCATCTTACTATTATTAAAGGTAAGTTTGGAACAAACTTGGAGAAAAGTGACTCAGTCTTTTAAGGTCTTTGGAAAAATAGTCTTCATAGAAATAGGACTAAAACTATATACATGTGAATTAATTTAATAATATATATTTTTGGGGGGTAAAAATGCCACTTAACAGCTATAGGTTTAACCAAAAGAACAAGATTTTTTTTTTTTTCTTTTTACAAATTGTAGCATTTTCAAAATTTATCCACACTGTTTTTATAGCAAAATCAAAATAACCAATTATGCCATGTTGTGCATTTTAACAGTTTCCAGAACTATGCATTTGAATGTAATGAGCATAAAAAATAAATTTCTGACAAAGTGTTCTTAAAGTCAGCCTGTCTATGCACTCTGTGTTAAACGTGTCAAGTATATGCATCCTGTGATATCAGACGTGTTGTCTACATCTACAATTTCAGTCAATATGCTTTTGGGTCTCGCAAAAGGCAGCATTGTCAAACCTGGTTCACAAACGTTCCAAAAGCAATATATTTCACCACTTTTTAATTTAATTTCTTTTGTATTTTAGTTTTTGTTAAGACCATGTTATGCGAGTAACGTGTTTTGTTTTCTTAGATACCCTAGAAATGTGTAAGCATATATGCAAAGTTAGAACTTGATGACCAAATTGATAGACATTTCCGTAACTGCCATACAAATTGCCATATGTCAGGGGGCTTTACTGATAGCAGGTTCCTGCCATCCGTTGGAGGGATGATTTTTTGGTTTTTTAATGTTTTTTTAAAAGTACTGGTTTATAATTGCTATAGGCAGACTCAAAACTTGATGTAGGTGAATATTTTGTCTATGGCAAAAACATTTCAAAATTGCCTTGGGTAACAAATGTTCAAGTCTGAGCTGTGTAAATGTCTTCAGTGCAGTCGTGAGATTATTTCTAAATCTGAATCTATTTGCCTCCTCATTCTGGGTAGCACCTTGTTCCTGTTGGAGGGGTGTTGGGTTTTTTCCCCCTCATTCATCTACAGAGTATACTATGCAAACAGCATGAAGCTAAAGCTAAACTGACAAAAGTCTTGAACAACATAAAGACATGTCTGCACATGGCTAAACCTGTGTTTATTATAAATTATTAATTATATATGGCCGTTTAAGAAAATTGCATGTGACTTGGGAATAATACCTCTATTGAATTCTACCATGTATCTTTAGTTTTTTCTGAGCAAACCACATTCATTGAAATTGTCCCATTTGTTCATACATTTATATGTATACATGTGGTATTTAATTTATAAAAGAACATACAATAGTTAACTGGAAATAACTGCACAATATTTTTAAAATGTGCATAATCATATAGTTCAAAGCAAAATGTAACTGATGGTGCTTTGCTTGATGAGTAAAGGTTAGCGATAATTGTATTAATTTTCAAATTGTATTGGCTTGAGCTGTTGGTCATAGCAGTAACCTTTCTCAAGGTCATAAGATTGTTTACTTACTACAATTCCTTGCCTATCAATGAAATAGATTACTCAGCTCTTATGTCAGTATTTCATTTACATAGACTGATACAAGTGTGTCGAACTAATTCTGATAAAATTTAGGGGTGGTGGGGGATATACAGGTTTTGAATTGAACAGGCCTTTTTTCTTTCACATACTATATACTTTCATCTTTTAAGTGAAGTTTTAAAGATAGTTTGAATAACATAATTTGTTCTGTACTACTGACAGTTTACTTTGTGTTAATTGTACAAACACCTGGCTGTGTCGATATTTGTTGTACAGACTATATTTCTTTGTAGCTGTTAAACCTGGTTACACAGTGCTTCTGTCAGAAATGTTACTAATATTCAATGTCAGGACTGTTAGAATATGCGTAACAGTCCTGATATAAAATATTCATATGTCAGGACTGTTACGAATATTCTGTGTTGAGACTGTTACGAATATTCTGTGTTGAGACTGTTACGAATATTCTGTGTTGAGACTGTTACGAATATTCTATATCAGGACTATTTCGAATATTCTATATCAGGACTTACGACTATTCAATGTTGAGACTGTTACGAATATTCTAGGTCAGGACTATTTCGAATATTCTATATCAGGACTTACGACTATTCAATGTTGGGACTGTTACAAATTTTCTCTGTCAGGACTATTAAGAATATTCTATGTCAGGACTATTACAAATATTCTATGTCAGGACTATTAAGAATATTCTATGTCAGGACTTTTACAAATATTCTATGAGGCATTTAAAACATTCTTGTGCCAATAACCATTGTTCAGACTCCATTAAGGGTAACATAACCGAATAACGTCCTTTATTATAATGGATTTTGAAGTGCATCTCCTTATTGGCTGCGATTTTAATGGATATGTTATGAAGATTTTCTGTGTACTTTATACTTTTTGACACCGTTACTCCAAGAAACCACTGCTTACACCAAGTGTCAACACACAATTCTGATATTTTTTTTAATTAATTTTTTAACATTTTATGTGGGATTGATTCATTTGGGGGGGGGGGTTCACAAATGTAAAAGTAGCAACACATTATGACACTTGCAGCTTTGACAATGCACCTTTAATTCCCATAATCAAAAACAAAACAAAATAATAATAATTAATATTTTTTTTTATATCAACCCATTGAATTCAGCTTATGTAAATAGTGAACATTTGAAACTGGTGCACATGTTATCATGAAAGGTGTACAGTATGTGACAGGAACAAAGAGAAGAATGCACATTTTGTCTTGTATCTTATCTCTATACACATGTACCCGTTTTATTGTTGTACGTTTGTATTGAGCTATACTAATGTATATTGTACATACAATTTTATATGTTTTTGGAGAATATATTTAGTCTATTTAGGATTTCCTTATATATCAATCATAAAATCTTTTTAAACTGCAATAAAATTTATACCCTTTGCAAAATTTTAAATATTGTACTATTAATGAAACTGTGCCTGCATATTATTAATTTAATTTTTAAAATTATTTCTGTACGTTTTTGTAAAAAGTTAATTTCCTTTCAAAATGTGTATTAATTAATTGTTTTATGCTAGCATTTTTATATTACTGCATCCAATAAGATTGTTGTGAAATTGTTTTATCATATTTGTTGGTTTCTGTTGTGTTTTACAAAACTGAATGTTCAACATCAGTTTTATACTGTTGCTATGTCGGACATGTATGTGTTGTAGTCAAATCCTTTTAAATGTGCTACTGAATTTTGCTAATTAATTTCGTATCTGTCAAGTCTTGTAAGAAAAAATAAATAAATGTTAAAAGTCAAACAGTTTTATGATTATTATTTACCATAACATGCTGTACACCTACTTCCACTTTTACAAGAATAGAAACGAATTGGTTTGTTAGTTTCTACTGGTCCAACCAGAGGGAAACACAGGAATGTTTAATACAGTGGACACCCACCTTTACAAGAACAGAAAGAATCACTTGTACATTGTAGAGCACCTACCACCACTTTTACAAGAACCAACAGGGATGGTTTATCACTCCCTTACCATAGCACCAACCACCACCTTTACAAGAACAGATACGGATGGTTTATCACTCCCTTACCATAGCACCTACCACCACCTTTCCAAGAACCAACAGGGATGGTTTATCACTCCCTTACCATAGCATCTACCACCACCTTTACAAGAACCAACAGGGATGGTTTATCACTACCTTACCATAGCACCTACCACCATATTTACAAGAACAGATAGGGATGGTTTATCACTCCCTTACCATAGCACCTACCACCACCTTTACAAGAACCAACAGGGATGGTTTATCATTCCCTTACCATAGCACATACCACCTCCTTTACAAGAACCAACAGGGATGGTTTATCACTCCCTTACCATAGCACCTACCACCACATTTACAAGAACAGATAGGGATGGTTTATCACTCCCCTCACCATAGCACCTACCCCCACATTTACAAGAACAGATGGGGATGGTTTATCACTCCCTTACCATAGCACATACCACCACATTTACAAGAACAGATAGGGATGGTTTATCACTCCCTTACCATAGCACATACCACCACATTTACAAGAACAGATAGGGATGGTTTATCACTCCCCTCACCATAGCACCTACCACCACATTTACAAGAACAGATAGGGATGGTTTATCACTCCCTTACCATAGCACATACCACCATATTTACAAGAACAGATAGGGATGGTTTATCACTCCCTTACCATAGCACATACCACACCATTACAAGAACCAACAGGGATGATTTATCACTCCCTTACCATAGCACCTACCACCACCTTTATAAGAACCAACAGGGATATTTTATCACTCCCTTACTACAGCACCTACCACCACCTTTACAAGAAAAGATAAGGATGGTTTATCACTCCCTTACCATAGCACCTACCACACCTTTACAAGAACAGATAAGGATGGTTTATCACTCCCTTACTACAGCACCTACCACCACCTTTACAAGAACCAACAGGGATGGTTTATCACTCCCTTACTACAGCACCTACCACCACCTTTACAAGAACCAACAGGGACGGTTTATCACTCCCTTACCATAGCACCTACACCACCTTTACAAGAACCAACAGGGATGGTTTATCACTCCCTTACCATAGCACATACCACCACCTTTACAAGAACCAACAGGGATGGTTTATCACTCCCTTACCATAGCACCTACCACCACATTTACAAGAACAGATAGGGATGGTTTATCACTCCCCTCACCATAGCACCTACCCCCACATTTACAAGAACAGATAGGGATGGTTTATCACTCCCTTACCATAGCACATACCACCACATTTACAAGAACAGATAGGGATGGTTTATCACTCCCTTACCATAGCACATACCACCACCTTTACAAGAAAAGATAAGGATGGTTTATCACTCCCTTACCATAGCACATACCACAGCACATACCACCACATTTACAAGAACAGATAGGGATGGTTTATCACTCCCCTCACCATAGCACCTACCACCACATTTACAAGAACAGATAGGGATGGTTTATCACTCCCTTACCATAGCACATACCACCATATTTACAAGAACAGATAGGGATGGTTTATCACTCCCTTACCATAGCACATACCACACCATTACAAGAACCAACAGGGATGATTTATCACTCCCTTACCATAGCACCTACCACCACCTTTATAAGAACCAACAGGGATATTTTATCACTCCCTTACTACAGCACCTACCACCACCTTTACAAGAAAAGATAAGGATGGTTTATCACTCCCTTACCATAGCACCTACCACACCTTTACAAGAACAGATAAGGATGGTTTATCACTCCCTTACTACAGCACCTACCACCACCTTTACAAGAACCAACAGGGATGGTTTATCACTCCCTTACTACAGCACCTACCACCACCTTTACAAGAACCAACAGGGACGGTTTATCACTCCCTTACCATAGCACCTACACCACCTTTACAAGAACCAACAGGGATGGTTTATCACTCTCTTACCATAGCACATACCACCACCTTTACAAGAACCAACAGGGATGGTTTATCACTCCCTTACCATAGCACCTACCACCACATTTACAAGAACAGATAGGGATGGTTTATCACTCCTCTCACCATAGCACCTACCCCCACATTTACAAGAACAGATAGGGATGGTTTATCACTCCCTTACCATAGCACATACCACCACATTTACAAGAACAGATAGGGATGGTTTATCACTCCCTTACCATAGCACATACCACCACCTTTACAAGAAAAGATAAGGATGGTTTATCACTCCCTTACCATAGCACCTACCACACCTTTACAAGAACAGATAAGGATGGTTTATCACTCCCTTACTACAGCACCTACCACCACCTTTACAAGAACCAACAGGGATGGTTTATCACTCCCTTACTACAGCACCTACCACCACCTTTACAAGAACCAACAGGGACGGTTTATCACTCCCTTACCATAGCACCTACACCACCTTTACAAGAACCAACAGGGATGGTTTATCACTCCCTTACCATAGCACATACCACCACCTTTACAAGAACCAACAGGGATGGTTTATCACTCCCTTACCATAGCACCTACCACCACATTTACAAGACCAGATAGGGATGGTTTATCACTCCCCTCACCATAGCACCTACCCCCACATTTACAAGAACAGATAGGGATGGTTTATCACTCCCTTACCATAGCACATACCACCACATTTACAAGAACAGATAGGGATGGTTTATCACTCCCCTCACCATAGCACCTACCACCACATTTACAAGAACAGATAGGGATGGTTTATCACTCCCTTACCATAGCACATACCACCATATTTACAAGAACAGATAGGGATGGTTTATCACTCCCTTACCATAGCACATACCACCACCATAACAAGAACCAACAGGGATGATTTATCACTCCCTTACTACAGCACCTACCACCACCTTTACAAGAACCAACAGGGATGGTTTATCACTCCCTTACTACAGCACCTACCACCACCTTTACAAGAACCAACAGGGACGGTTTATCACTCCCTTACCATAGCACCTACCACCACCTTTACAAGAACCAACAGGGATGGTTTATCACTCCCTTACTACAGCACCTACCACCACCTTTACAAGAACCAACAGGGACGGTTTATCACTCCCTTACTACAGCACCTACCACCACTGTTACAAGAACCAACAGGGACGGTTTATCACTCCCTTACTACAGCACCTACCACCACCTTTACAAGAACCAACAGGGACGGTTTATCACTCCCTTACCATAGCACCTACACCACCTTTACAAGAACCAACAGGGATGGTTTATCACTCCCTTACTACAGCACCTACCACCACTGTTACAAGAACCAACAGGGATGGTTTATCACTCCCTTACCATAGCACCTACCACCATCTTTACAAGAACAGATAGGGATGGTTTACTTCCTCTACAACCTACCATCATCACATGTAAATTATGTTCCCTTTACAAGTGATGTTCCATCTAATTGAACTTTTTAAACATTGTTTATCTGAACCAGTTCATTGAGTGCAACTTTTAAGACCAGAAATTCACTCCTCAGTACAAGTTATTTCCCTTGATTGCCCTTTAATGACTGTTTCTTCCCCACCCCCATCCATTTCCCTGTGGAATGTACAGTCTTATCTGTGGGAATATGCACATAAAATAAATCTTGCTGATTCATCATTAGGAATAGCCTATGTGGTAATTGTAGATTTCCACAGTTCCTCGAATAAATAGCTGTAGTATTGATATATCAAAGAATGTGGAATGTACTACCCTGCCTATGGGAATGTGCACATAAAAGAAGCCTTCCTGATATATCACTAGCGAGCTCAGTCAGTTGAATGCTCACTTGAGGTGTTTGTGTTGCAGGATCGAACCACCTTGGTGGATCCATTCAACTGATTGTTTTTTCTTATTCCAACCAGTGCACCACAACTGGTCAAAGGCCATGGTATGTGTTTTCCTGTCCATGGGAAAGTGCATGTAAAAGATCCCTTGCTGCTAATGTTAAAATTAAGCAGCTTTCCTCTGATGACTGTCAGAATTACCAAATGTTTGACATCTAATAGCCGATGATTAATTAATCAATGTGCTCTAGTGGTGTCATTAAACTTTGATTTATCACTAGGAATAGTCTAAGTGTTAACAGCAGATTTCCACACTTCCTCTCAACCAAATAGCTGTATTATAAAATGTGCTGAGATGTTAAACAAATAGTCCGGTTCTTTCACTTGTATGTATACAGTTAAATTCAGTTCAACAAAACTTGGCCAACATTTTGATTTACATTTTATCTTTTACAGGCTATATTTACTTTTTAATGTTTTTAATAAATAGCAAAAACTGCATCATAGCATAAAGTAGCAAAAAGAAACATATTTTATATATGTAATTTGTTATCAGGTTTAATCAGTTATTGATCTGTTGGGCTAGACAGTCCTGTGGTAAAGCGCTCGTTTGATGCACAGTCAGCCTGTCGGTGAGCCAGCCCATTGGGCTATTTCTCGTTCTAGCTAGTGCACCACAAATGATATATCAAAGGTTGTGGTATGTGTTATCCTGTATGTGGCATGGTGCATATAAAAGATCCTTTGCTACTAATGAAAAAATGTAGTGGTTTCCTTTTAAAGATATATATATCTATTTCAATATTACCAAATATTTGACATTCAGTAGCCGATGATTAATAAATCAATGAGCTTTAGTAGTGGTGTCGTTAAACAAAACAACCTTTACATTTTTGTTGGTGTGCCCATTGGGCTATTTCTTGTTCCAGCCATTGGGCTATTTCTTGTTCCAGCCAATCCACCAAGACTGACTTACTTAATCCCGTTCGTGCTAAGAAGCACATAAGGCTGTAACCAGAGATCGCCACTGCTGCCTGTCTTTTGCCAGCTTCTCCAGCAGCCCCCAGCTCAGACTGCCCTCTCGGATTTCCTTCTCTACTCTCCTCCTCCATGTTTCTTTCAGTCCTCCTCGTTTCCTTTTTCCAGGAGGGGTCCATCAGAGTGCCACTCTTGGCAGGGCTGTTTGAGGCATTCTGATGACATGGCCAATCCAGTGCCATCTTCGGCGCTTGATCTCCAATACCAATGACTGTGTGGAGATTTATTTATGGAGTTCTTCGTTGGTTATGATGTTGGGCCAGAAGATATTCAGAATCCTGCTAAGGCACCGATTTTGAAAGACCTCCAACTTCTGACCGATGGTCTTGGTAATTTTCCAGGATTCTGCTCCATACACTAGAGTGCTTAAGACAGTGCTTTTAAAAAGGCGTATCTTTATCTTGAAACTAATCTTGCTTGCTTTCCAGATGTTTCAGAGTGATGCAAAGGTCTGGCTTGCCTTGGAGATTCTTGAGTGGATTTCTGCTTCAGTGTTTCCATCGGCTGTCATCTTAGAGCCAAGGTAGGTGAAGTCATCAACTTCTGCAACTTTGTCACCATGTAGGATGATGGATTCGTTGGACTTGGTGTTCATTCTCATGAGTCTAGTCTTAGGAATGTTAATCTCAAGTCCAATCTTCTCTGCAGTGGTTGTTAGGTCTCGAGTTTTGGCTTTATGTCTATATGACAGTGAGAAAGTAAACAGATGTTGTCTGCAAAATCTAGGTCTTCAAGCAAATCCACCAAGACTGGTATATATCAAAGGCTGTGGTATGTGATATGTGTTATCTTGCCTGTGGGATGGTGTATATAAAAGATCCCTTACTACTAATGGGAAAATGTATTGGGTTTCCTTTCTAAGATACATATATATTTGTGACAGAACATGCTCTTAAATTCTTTTCGCCTGTGGCGATATTAATTGTTTTAGAGGGCTGTGTGCAGTCCCAATATGCACTTAAGACCAGATGGGCTTCGTTACGTAATACCTCCGCGTGACCGTACCCTCTAATACACACCCAGACCAGATGCGGAGGCCATGTGGCCAGTAGTTAAGTAATACCTCCGCGAGTGCGGTTTTTACATCCGTGATTTTGGCGACTAGGCGACAGTAAGTCTGGCCATCTAAGAGAAAATTGCCGTCTTGGTCGCTGTGGAAATATCACTTGTAGGTATTCGGTACCGCGATGTGCCCCCAGGCGATATTCGGTTTTATAATAAATAGCTAGGGTTTTAGAGATATCAGGGAGAAACATAGGAAGGCTCCCAGGGAACGTTGTTTGTCTGGACTGGTAAATATATATTTCTGCTCTGTTGTATAACCTTGATGTGATTGATGTGACTTTAAATATTTTAATACTGTATTATTATTTTAGGTCACTGTTCTAAAAAATTAAAGCTTAACCAGTCATCCTAGAGGACCTAGGTAAACTGTAGATTATTGTCTTTATTGTGATAGGTACCAGTATTAAGTCTGTATTACAAGGTTACTGAATGAGTAGTTAAGGGTTAATTAAAAATTAACCAGTTAGGAATAGAGTTGTAAACATGTTGTACAGTTGGCTGCATAAACCATAACTTGATGTTAAAAAAAATATCGTTTTACAAATTTCGAAAAGAAGAGGCCAGACGGGGCTTCTGGGTAGAGGCACTAAAACGTGACAAACCTAATGCAACGCCATGGCTTCCCACACAGAATGTGACTACGTTGAGTTTAATGTTGTTGCTTGTCAACAATAACCGACGTTAATAGCAACCAAAATGGTTAAAGCATGTGCAATGATAACATTCCCACATTATACTGTAAATAAAATACACAATTCCATCGACTTCCATGAAAAAACCCACCCAGATGCATCCAGTTCTTGAATAGAGTATACTCTTTTTAACATAAAATTTGTGTGGTCTTCATTTTTCATTTAATCTAATTTTAGAGTTGATTGGACATTCTCTATACTTATATTTATTTTGCCATCTTCGGCTGCTAAATATATTTATTTATTTAATTTTAATTTTAAAAATAAAAGTATATGCAGTTAAATTACACACACACACACAATAATTTATTATAAAAGTTCTTTTTTAAACTTTATTCATTTTTGTGTGTGTGCAAACGTCTGTAGCAGGCCTGCAGTACGAAAATATAAGTTTTCTTCTACTTTTAATGTAAATTGGCTTCTCCCCCTCCCAAGATTGTCCCTACTACTCAAGATTTTGCCCCCTACCCCACTCCAGATATTGTACCTGCGGACATGTAATAGCCCAAATTTATAATGTATTAAACAATAAAGGTATACTTGTATCTCGGCCCATACACATACACACACACACACACACATATATATATATACATACACATATACATATATATATACACACACACATACATGTATGTTTTTCAGCGTGTTTTTTAATTTACTCCGTTATGAATCAATGTAATTTGGTGGTTGTGGCACATTTGTAGATTTTGCTTCTGTTCAAGTTAAATTACTTACCTTTTTGCATCTACATGTCGTTTTATGGTATTCTGCAGTTCTTCGGATTGCGTGTGTGTGTATGCGTGTGCGCACGTGTGTGCAATATCCACAGACTAGATATAAACACCAATATATATATATATATATATATACTCTTCAAAAAAAGAAACGCAAAAGGGTACAAATGGGTTATAACTCCGATTTTATGTTTCCTACCGGTTCATGCTTTGTGAATATAAGGTCATTGCATGTCCCACGGTTACATTCGATAAAACGCAGCTACTGTACAATAAAGTTCCAAAATGTGAATATTCGCAAAAACGCAGCCACGTGCAAACCATGTCACCACTGCACGTGTGTTGTCTGCACGTGCAACATGAACACCGACAGTATAAAAGTGCAGGGTGTTCGCTTGCCTGGCCTCTGTATCTGGCCGACAGTTGACAATCCAGGACATGCCACGTCTCAGTGAACCGCTGAGAAACAATGCCATCGGCCAACTAGACGCAGGCGAATCCAGAACGGCCATTGCCAGGGCATTCCATGTGTCCCCAAGCACCATCTCCAGACTGTGGGACCGTTACCAGCAACATGGATCAACACGTGACCTCCCTAGATCCGGTCGACCACGGGTCACTACCCCCGGGCAGGACCGCTACATCCGGGTACGCCACCTTCGGGAACGATTCACTACTGCCACCTCCACAGCCGCAGCAATACCAGGTTTGCGCAGGATATCCGACCAGACCGTACGGAACCGCCTACGTGAGGTAGGAATTCGTGCCAGACGTCCAGTTCGAGGTGTCATCTTAACACCACAACACCGTCGACTCCGACTGCAGTGGTGCCAGATTCATCGACAATGGCCTCAACTGCGATGGAGAGAGGTGTGGTTCAGTGACGAGTCCCGATTTCTGCTCCGACGTCATGATGGAAGATGTCGCGTGTATAGGCGTCGTGGTGAACGTTATGCGGCAAACTGCGTGCAGGAAGTGGACAGATTCGGCGGGGGTAGTGTCATGGTGTGGGCAGCCATCTCACACACTGGCAGAACTGACCTGGTCCACGTGCAGGGCAACCTGAATGCACAGGGCTACATTGACCAGATCCTCCGGCCACACATCGTTCCAGTTATGGCCAACGCCAACGCAGTGTTTCCAACATGACAACGCCAGGCCTCACACAGCACGTCTCACAACGGCTTTCCTACAGAACAACAACATTAATGTCCTTCCTTGGCCATCGATATCACCGGATTTGAACCCAATTGAGCATCTATGGGACGAGTTGGACCGACGCCTCCGACAGCGACAACCACAGCCCCAGACCCTGCCTGAGCTGGCAGCAACCTTGCAGGCCGAGTGGGCCACCATCCCCCGGGACGTCATCCGTACTCTGGTTGCTTCAATGGGCAGGCGGTGCCAGGCAGTTGTCAACACGCGGAGGCCACACCCGGTATTGACTCCAGATGACCTTGACCTTGGTGGTGTGTCCTATCACTTACTCACAATGGACTAGAGTGAATTGTGAACAATCCTGCAACATTTGGTAATTATCGGACTCACCATTCAATAATTAAATCAATTCTCCAAATGTTACGACAATGTGGTTTTGCGTTTCTTCTTTTGAAGAGTATATATATATGTGTGTGTGTTAACCATTATTTACTCAGGTAAGTTTTTGTGTTTTATTAATAAATATACCATGTTAAACCCTATTATTAAAACAGTTGTATGTTTGTTCGATGATGTAACACTATGTTTTAGTAGGTTGTAGACCCTGACATGAAAATAATATGGGAGTTATTAATTGCTCCCCTAACTTAAGATTATGGGGGAAATTTAAAATATTATTAATATCAACATGCCAATATATATTGTTCTTCTTGAGCTAATCTCAGGGGAGTGATGGGTAGCTAGAGAGAGATATATAGCTCCCCTTCGATGACAAAGTCTGAGGTTGGCTATATTTTATTACTGCCATTTTCTTTTGGCCTGCAACTGGTAAGGAAGGCCAACATCATGAGATAATTTCACAATCTGTAATTTAAAAAGAAAATCATTACATTATTTCAAGAAACTGGGTTTTTTTTTAAGAATAAAAGAATTTATTCAGTGGAACATTTTCAGTTGCCATTACATCTATATAATAAGAATGACATAATAATGTAATTTAAAGTTGTAAAGGAACAACTTTTCAATTGTTTAATTATTACATTCTATTTGGAAAATCGTAAAAATAATTATATTAAATCATGCATACACATTTTATTATTATACATACAAATTATATATTTTGTAGCTCACATCATAATTATTATAATATTAATAATTATCTTATCATTTCAAACTTGTTAAAATTTATAATTAATATTACCTGAAAACTGCATCAACTAAAATTATATTCTGCCCAACCTGCCTTTAGTCAGGTCCCATCGACATACAAGATATACTAATTCAGATTCCCGTTGTTCGCTTCTCTTATATGACAACCCAAGCTGCTATAATACTCATAAGACATGCTGCAACTATGTGTTAGCTACAGAAAATAAGTGGCAATATGCAAGTCATGCAAAAGGTTAGTATGAAAACTTTATTCTATGTAAAACAGTAATCACTAAGGCTTTGCTTCACCCCCAAAGACCCGGATGATCGGTAACGAGGCCGTGTGACGTCACGCCGGTTCCGAGAATTAACTTCTCCAAAATCATGTCGGTAACCTTCGTTCCTTCGTTTTGGAGAGCTCGTGTAAAATTCCGGAAAAACCCGAGGACTGAGACGCGGGGAATTCCGGGTTTGTCAAGTCAGGTTATCCACAAAACACGCATCGTGTGGCGACTAAAACGGAGTCGGGCGATGTGTGATGGACATATGGTAAGGATAGAACTACAATAAATATAGCAAGCGAGCGTATTTTACGTGTAACGGACGTGAAAATCAAACAAATCATTGTCAAATGGAAAACCACCGTTACCAGCGCCTACTGTTAACTTAACTTAAGGCTTTGAAGTTTATTTCCGCTATAACAAAAATAGGTCATGTGTACCAGAAGCACTCGTATAGATGATAAGAACAAAGAAACTGGATTTATGTTGCTACTACATAACACAAACTTGATTTTATATATGAATAACTAACAAAATTATAAAATGTTAATATAGTATCAGAAAATTGACATGCGTTCTGTATTTTAGCCTTATTTGACACACAATCCTATCATCAGCACGGTGGCCGAGTGGTTAAGGCGTTGGACTTAAGATCCAATGGACGTATGTCCGCGTGGGTTCGAACCCCACCCGTGCTAATAATTTTGTTTAATGTGCTTTTTTGTCTTATTCCTTAATAATAATGATGAATATTAGTGTTATTTTATTATTATTGTGCTTTTTCCTTTCTTATTAATTGTATTTTACATTTTTGTATATACTTTGATTTTGGAAGCAGGATCTCGGTCAGTCTGAGGTGTTTCTGTTAAAGGATCGAATCCCCTTGGTGGACCCATTCTCCGATGAGGTGTCTTTGTCCCAACCAGGGCCCCAACGACAGTTACAACACTCCTTTTTTTTGAGGGGGGAAGTGCATATAAAAGATGCCTTGCTACTAATGGGAAAAAGGTAGCAGGTTTCCACTGAATACTATATCTGTGAATTATCAATTATCAAAAAGCATTCAAGCACCCTATTTTCCCCAAACGTCTACATCGTTTTTGGCTGAATCTGAAGATTTGCTCCAGCATTGGATGTGTGGGGGGGGGGGGGGGGGGGGAGCTTGTCGTACACTTATGCGTACTGTCCTTTATAATAAACATAGGTTATTTTTATTTAATATAAGCATTTTAAGTTGTTGGGTTTTGGTTTGCTGTGTGTTGGTGGGTATTATGATTTTTTTTTATTTGTTACTAAGGTTTACAGGTCTATAACCCCCAGATTAGTGAATAGTTGGTTACTCCTCAAAAATAAATAAATGAATGAATGAATGAATAAATAAAAGGAGGAATGAATAAATAAAACAAATGTCTTACTAACTGGAGAGGACTCTGATTACTGTGTGCTGGTTGGGTTGTGTGTGTGTATTTATTTATGTATTATTATTATTATTATTATTATTATTATTATTTTTTTTTTTTGATGGGGTGTATTTAAAAAAACAAAAAAACAATACAACCCCACCCCCATATTTTTGTAAGACAAATATGACAGTGTGTTGTGTCAATGTTCACTGGGTACTTTCATCTTTTTTCGGGGGTCGAGTGGACACATACCAACAGACGGACACGCGCTCGTGCAGATTTTGCCTAAACGAATGTTTGGTTTTGGTTTTGTATTTTGTTTTTTAGTTATTTTCGTGCTTATATCCAATTGAGGTTCAAGCACGCTGTTCTGGACACACACCTCAGCTATCTGGGCTCTCTGTCCAGGATAATGAGTTAGTTGTTATTGTGGTTAGTGAGAGAAAAGAGGGTGTAGTGGTCTTACACCTACCCATTGAGTCGTTAAAACTCGCTTTGGATGGGAGCTGGTACCGGGCTGCAAACCCTGTATCTATCAGCCTTATGTCCGATGGCTTAACCACGACACCACCGAGGCCGGTTTGCCTGAACCATTGTAGCAGTACTAAAGTAGTGTCGGAAATAGAATAAAAATTATTTTCGTCGATTATATCTTACATATTAAACCGACAAGTAAATATTTTGTAAGTATCTATTTCATGATAGTCTACCTAATTTAGCATTTACTTGTTTGGGCGCTCATTGATGTTCAAGGTGGTGTTTACTCTTGAAATTAAAAGAAAAATATTAGTGAAGGTGATCTGTGCACTTTATTGGAACAGACTATAACACATTTTGGTCAAAGTGTCAATTTTATTGCAGTTACAATATGTGAGGGACTGTTTCTGATGATGGTTTGCCCCTATCCCTCTCCAAAAGAAAATATTTGTAGTCATTTATAAATAACTTTTGAGCAAAACTGTCAAGAGCCATTATGAGTGATCCATTATACTGGTATTAAAGGTGCTATCTCAATGTTGCCCAATGACAGTTATTGCAAATCATTTTTTTTTTTTTTTTTAATAAAAATTTGATTTAACATTTAAAGAAGACACCTTTAACAATGTGCCCATAAATTATTATAGGAAATAATTTTATCTACTGGTAGAAAATACATTTTTATTGGAGAATCTTTATCACAGCTCGCATTATATAGCACCTTTAAATTGTTGCAAGATTGTGTAAATTTCTAATGTCATAATTAATAATTTATGTTGCAATTCAAAATAATCAGTTAACTTGCAGTTTTAAATTAAAAGTTTGTTTAAGGGTAAATGAAATTGACACATATCAAAATGTATTATAGTCTGTTCCAATAAAGGTCACAAATTACCTGTTTACTGACATCTTTAGTTTAATTTCAAGAGTAAACACTAGCTTATACATCAATGAGAGCTCAAACAAGTAAATGCTAAATTAGGTAAAGTGTCATTGAATGGGTATTTACAAAATATTTACTTGTCAGTTTAATATGAAAGAAATAATCAACGAAAATCATTTTTATTCTATTTCCGACAGTACTATAGTATTACTATTAGATCAGATGTGCCAGGGAATGACAATTATTTGTACTGTTTACTCTTATATCTCAACACAGTTACCTCCCTTCCATTGTTGTCGCTTTACATAGATCGTTGTCATTCCATATAAAAATTATGTAGGCCGTGTTACAATTAAAAATAAATAAATAAATGCAACAGAAAATCTAACAAAACAAAGAAACAATGGAAAGACGAAAAACAACATTGGTCTGATTGTTTACGACTTTGAATGTTCTCCAAGAAGTAATCTAAACCTTTTCTTTCATGTGTTTGTTATTTTTGACCATCAAATAAGAAAATATGAAGTCACACACATTTGACCTGCTTTTACATGAATAAAATAACAAGATTTTTTTATTGGAATCATCAAACACATATTATTACAGTACATAATGAAACATTAAATTTTTGTGTTAAAACATAGTTATTATTACAGTACATAATGAAACATCACATTTTTGTGTTAAAACATACAGTTATTATTACAGTACATAATGAAACATTACATTTTTGTGTTAAAACATATAGTTATTAATTTTTACAAGAAGATATGTATTACATATAGAAAGATTTATACCGAGATTAATCAACTGAGAAACGTGAATTAATTTACACAGGATTAAGTTATTAGTTGAACATTTTTGTTTTTAATGACACCCATAACCTCCCCCCACCTCTTCCTCCTGCTTACAATGAAATAAGTTGTTTTTTTCTACTTATTTTAAAGGAACATTCCTGAGTTTGCTGCAGTGTTTAAGATGTTATCGACTAACAGAGACTTTTTAACGATTGTAATTACATGTCAAATATATTTTTCTGCATAAAATATTAGTGGCTGTATATTAAACATGTTTCTGATCATTGTAATATTTTTACTAGGTTAAATTTCATTTTATTTTCTAAAATATATTTTTTCGTACGTACGAAATTATTTGAAGACAAAATCCAGTTTGGTCTTCTTACAAATATTAAGATGACCAAAAACACATTGAATATACAGACACTGATATTCTAAACAAGAAAATATAATGTAACTTTAATCGTAGAAATATTTTATTTTTCAGAAACATCTTATAATGCAGCAAACTCGGGAATGTCCCTTTAATATGCATTTGCTGCTAATATGCAACGTCTATTTCAGACCCACTGAAAAAATAATAATCTGGATCTGTACCTTTCATTTATATCTGACATTTAATGAAAACATGTTGCTACTTGTTAATTTAAATAGATATAAAGATACTGATACTTTTACTTTGATCCCATCAAGGGGTTGGATGTAGCTCAGTGGGTTGAGTGCTCGCCAGAGGTGCTTGTGTAGCACGACTGAACCACCTCTGTGGATCCATTCAACTAATTGTTTTTTTCTCATTCCAAACAGTGCACCACAATTGGCCAAAGACCATGGTATGTGCTTTCCTGTCTGTAGGACTGTGCATTTAAAAGCTCTCTTGCTGCTTATGAAAAATTTTTAGCGGGTTTCTTCTGATGACTATATGTCACAATTACCAAATGTTTGACATCCAGTGGCCAGTGATTAATTAATCAATGTGCTATAGTTATGTTATTAAACAAAACAAACTTTGACCCCTTCAATGAACTTCGCTTGTCAGTCTTGACACACACCCCACCCCAGCTAAAATTCCTGCACACATGCCTGTAATGGTTAGTACTGTAACAAAACACTGGAAATTAACACCCCCCAATACTAGACCAGCACATCAAACTGACCACCAAAATATGTTCATTGTTAGTTCAGATTAGTTTTGTGGTTACATTGTCTTGGACACATTATGTCAAGTATCTTGTTTGCATTTTCTCGACAGAAGTCAATAGTAATTTTAGTTATCAATTAATTTAAACTTGGTTGGTTGGCTGGTTTTGTTTATTTACATATGTGCGTACTTACTTACTTACTTACTTACTAACTTACTTAATTACTTACTAACTTACTTACTAACTTACTAACTTAATTACGTACTAACTTACTTATTTACATACTTACCTACCTACCTACCTACCTACCCACTTACTTATTTACTTACTTATTTTATTTTGTGTTGTTTTGCTATTTTTACTACCTCAGAAAACACACTTGTTGCTATTTGTTGTGTCATGAAATATACACAAGCATTGCAAAGATGCCAATATTTCAAATATTCATTCATTATTTTTTTTATTTAAAAAAAAATGTAATCTCATTGCCAATATTAGCAGTAAAAAATTTGTTACTTTTTTCTCCAGTTCTCTCTTCAGGTTAATATTCACAAATATCAATTTGTAATAAATAGAATATCAAACTCATTACCATTTATTATCAAATTTATGTCCCTTGTAAAATATGTTTTATTTGTCACTCACTAACGCTCATGACAAGTAAAAAGTATTTCACTCGAGACATACATTTGATAATAACTGGTAACTTGTTTATTATCCTCTATATATAATGCATGTCAGTGCACCTGTGAATACTGTTGGCACTCTTTTTGAATGTTGCACTCCTCCCTGAATACCATAGGTGCCCTTTTTTCAACACTGCATACCCTCTCTGAAAACATCCTGTATCCTACCCAACATACCAGCCTGAAAATAAATGCAGTGTCCAATAAAAACCAAAATGTTGATTATTTGAGAAGAAACTGTCATATTTGAGCTCTTGGGGGAAATCTTACATGGAGTATAAATCAATGAACGATGACACGATGCTAATTATACGAGAGATGAGATTATTAATCCTATGATCTGTTTGCCAGAGATCACAGGCTGCTATTACCCAGTCAGGCTGCTGTGACGGAGATGAAAGACTTGTGAAGATCGCATGCAAATTGTAGGCTTACTATTCTCTTCATAAAACATGATGCCTTCCACCAAATCTAAATTAACTGAAGGAATGTTTGTTCAGTGGTGTAACCTCGGTGGAGGAGGGGATCAAACTTTAAAAAAAACCCTATTAAATATAAAATAATCCCATAACACATATTATTAAAAGAGTGTGGGTTGGTCTCCCACAATATAGGGTTGCCCCCCCCCCCCCCCCCCCCCCCCCCCCCCCCCCCCCCAACACCTTTCCATATAAAATCGTGTCTACGCCAGTGTGTGTTTAAAGCTGCTATCTCCAGTACTGTTTAAATAAGCCTTGGATGTGGCGGGGCAGGGGGCACTGTAGGAGCATTTTCCTACATACAGAACAGCATATACCAGTGATGTGGCCCTGTTTGGAATGGGAAAAAAATCCAGTGAGTTCACTGAAAGTGTTCAATCCTATGTCTCATACCAGACAAGTGCTATACTGACCGAGCAACTTATTTTCGTGCTTATATCCAATTAAGGTTCAAGCACACTGTCTTGGGCACACGTCGGCTATCTGGGCTGTTTGTCCAAGACAGTGGTATAGTTGTTAGTGGTTAGTGAGAAAGAAGAGGGTGTAGTGAACTTACACCTACCCACTGAGTTGTTAAAACTCGCTCCAGATGGGAGCCGGTACCAAGCTACGAACCCAGTACCTACCAGTCTTATGTCAGATGGCTTAACCATGACACCACCGAGGCCAATGCTAGTTTATTAAAACAGCTTTGTTTATAGTTTAATTTGTTAAAAAAAACACAGCTTTAAAAAGAAAGATGCGTTATTTTGGAAATGTGACACAGTGGCTTTAATTTATGGTTCTCTCCCCCACCCCCATGTCAACACATCTAATCTTTCTGTATACAGATACTTTGATTAAAAAGAAAGAAAAAAACCCAACCGTGATATCTGATATTGGTGTTGCTGATCTCACGATAAACAACTTTAACTGGTTAATTTTTAATACATTTTCTACACGACAGATGACTTTCTTTTGAGCAGTTAACATGTTTGAGCCAATTTTGTCTTCTAGTTTTTCACGACATGCCATCAAGGAGCAGGACATGGCCCAGTAGTAAAGCACTAATCTGATGCACAGTTGGTCTAGGATCGAACCCTGCCAATGGGCCGATTGCGCTATTTCTCGTTCCAGCCAATGTATGTGGGATGTTGCATATAAAAAGATCCCTTGTTGCTATTGAATAGAGTAGCCCATGGAGTGGTGACTGCAGGTTTCTTCTCTAATTATCTGTGTGATCCATAACCATATGTCTGATGCCCTATAACTAATTAAAATGTATTGAGTGCATCGTTAAATAGAACAGTTCTTTCTTCCTTTACTTCATGGTCCTCACCCATCATGTTCAAGTCTCTCATCCCAGGCAGTGCACCACAACTGGTATATCAAAGGCCGTGGTATGTGCTATCCTCGCTGTGGGATGGTGTATATAAAAGATCCATTTTTGTTTACTAATATAAAAATGTAGCAGGTTTCCTCTCTAAGACTATATATATATATATATAAAAAAATTACCAAATGTTTGACATCCAATAGCCAATGATAATAAACCAATGTGTTCTAGTGGTGTTGTTAAACAAAGCAAACTTTAACTTTCATGTTTAAGTCTGATAAGCACTGGGTTTATATCGCTGTACTGGCTACAATCCAGGGGTGGGTGTGGGGGTGGAGTGGAGACGTCACACTGACCATGATGTATATAAGTAAACTAACATACTCATCTGGAAAAGCAATGAGTTTGTCTTAAGAGTCATATAGACTGAATGCGGCACGTGATTTGTCGAGCCTACAAAAAATCATAAAATGTAAGACTAAAGTCGTCCTGATTTAGGTTTACAATTTGATCGCATGCGACAAGTTGGTGCGACTAATCACATGTGGAACGCCCCTTAATGAAGCTTGGGACAAATGGTCATGTATGAAAATTAACTAAAAACAATTAATATTCTTAAAAACACGGATCCATTCAACCTATGAAAGCTGTACCACCAGAAAAACAATTTAATGTAGTGTTAAAATCATAATGGCATTTCAGTTAATCTTCTTTTAACTGATTTTTGTCTTTATATCCAATTATGGTTCAAGCGCAGTCTGTTACTATTAACATTACCATAATGTTTGCCATGATCTATTACCATTGATTTTATTTATTGATGTTATTATGTAATAAAGAAAGAAAGAAATGTTTTATTTAACGATGCACTCAACACATTTTATTTACGGTTATATGGCGTCAGACATATGGTTAAGGACCACACAGATTTTGAGAGGAAACCTGCTGTCGCCACTTCATGGGCTACTCTTTCCGATTAGCAGCAAGGGATCTTTTATTTGCGCTTCCCACAGGCAGGATAGCACAAACCATGGCCTTTGTTGAACCAGTTATGGATCATTGGTCGGTGCAAGTGGTTTACACCTACCCATTGAGCCTTGCGGAGCACTCACTCAGGGTTTGGAGTCGGTATCTGGATTAAAAATCCCATGCCTCGACTGGGATCTGAACCCAGTACCTACCAGCCTGTAGACCGATGGCCTAACCACGACGCCACCGAGGCCGGTTATTATTATGTAATAAAGCAGTTTATGTAATATATCTCAACATTTCTAAATTGATTTTTTTAACATTACTAAATCTACATAAAGCTTAAGTGTTGGAATGTATTCTTTTAAAATGCATATGGTGGTGATAAACCAGATAGGGTTAAAAGAGATGTTATATGTAAATGTATTTGAATTTGTCAAAGCATTAAAACTGACATGAATAAGAAGACATCTAATTTTTATAACTCTCAGAATTAGCTAATATTTCTAGCTATACTAATTAGCCATCCTCTGTTGAAACACAAACAAATTTTCTTTATTTGGTGATGATTTTAACTTAAAAATATTAAAACAAATTGAAAATGTTTTTTTGGAGCATTTCAGTCTTTTTCAGAAAAAAATATGCAGTTTGCTACATAAGAACAAATAACTAAGTGAATCTACATGGTATAATAAGCATGTTAAAATAGAATTAAAAAAAATCTTTATTTTTACATTTGTTTGAAATGATCATTATACACATGTAATATATGCATCTTAAATGCAAGTGGAGTTTTCTTTTCTTTTAAAGAGTTTAATGAATTATTATATATTCCAATAAAGCAAATAATTCAGAATTTTATTCAGTAATAACATTAGTAAAAATTTATTTTAACAAGGTCCCAGTGGAAGGTAAACATACTTATATTTGTAAACTCATTTGAAACCATTTTCATTCCTTGTTCTCTATGAAACATACTAAAACAGTGTTCTCTTCTTGACATATACTCTTCAAAAAAGAAACGCAAAAGGGTACAAATGGGTTATAACTCCGATTTTATGTTTCCTACCGGTTCATGCTTTGTGAATATAAGGTCATTGCATGTCCCAAACACATTCCCACGGTTACATTCGATAAAACGCAGCTACTGTACAATAAAGTTCCAAAATGTGAATATTCGCAAAAACACAGCCACGTGCAAACCATGTCACCACTGCACGTGCGTTGTCTGCACGTGCAACATGAACACCGACAGTATAAAAGTGCAGGGTGTTCGCTTGCCTGGCCTCTGTATCTGGCCGACAGTTGACAATCCAGGACATGCCACGTCTCAGTGAACCGCAGAGAAACAATGCCATCGGCCGACTAGACGCAGGCGAATCCAGAACGGCCGTTGCCAGGGCATTCCATGTGTCCCCAAGCACCATCTCCAGACTGTGGGACCGTTACCAGCAACATGGATCAACATGTGACCTCCCTAGATCCGGTCGACCACGGGTCACTACCCCCGGGCAGGACCGCTACATCCGGGTACGCCACCTTCGGGAACGATTGACTACTGCCACCTCCACAGCAATACCAGGTTTGCGCAGGATATCCGACCAGACCGTACTGAACCGCCTACGTGAGGTAGGAATTCGTGCCAGACGTCCAGTTCGAGGTGTCATCTTAACACCACAACACCGTCGACTCCGACTGCAGTGGTGCCAGATTCATCGACAATGGCCTCAACTGCGATGGAGACAGGTGTGGTTCAGTGACGAGTCCCGATTTCTGCTCCGACGTCATGATGGAAGATGTCGCGTGTATAGGCGTCGTGGTGAACGTTATGCGGCAAACTGCGTGCAGGAAGTGGACAGATTCGGCGGGGGTAGTGTCATGGTGTGGGCAGCCATCTCACACACTGGCAGAACTGACCTGGTCCACGTGCAGGGCAACCTGAATGCACAGGGCTACATTGACCAGATCCTCCGGCCACACATCGTTCCAGTTATGGCCAACGCCAACGCAGTGTTCCAACATGACAACGCCAGGCCTCACACAGCACGTCTCACAACGGCTTTCCTACAGAACAACAACATTAATGTCCTTCCTTGGCCATCGATATCACCGGATTTGAACCCAATTGAGCATCTATGGGACGAGTTGGACCGACGCCTCCGACAGCGACAACCACAGCCCCAGACCCTGCCCGAGCTGGCAGCAGCCTTGCAGGCCGAGTGGGCCACCATCCCCCGGGACGTCATCCGTACTCTGGTTGCTTCAATGGGCAGGCGGTGCCAGGCAGTTGTCAACACACGCGGAGGCCACACCCGGTATTGACTCCAGATGACCTTGACCTTGGTGGTGTGTCCTATCACTTACTCACAATGGACTAGAGTGAATTGTGAACAATCCTGCAACATTTGGTAATTATCGGACTCACCATTCAATAATTAAATCAATTCTCCAAATGTTACGACAATGTGGTTTTGCGTTTCTTCTTTTGAAGAGTATATAATAAATTATATTTTTCATTCAGTTCTTTTAAAAATGCAGTATCATAATTACAAGTACAGTATTTCCTTATTTTAACATTTATAATACTCTGACATCCTTGGAATTCCTCAGCCCATTCTACGAATCAAGCCCAAATACCCGCAAATTACCATTCATTTTATTCTATGCAAAGTTATATTTCGACAAGAACTTGCATGAATATGAAATCTAATTTGGATGCTAGCATTAGCCTTAACGAAGACACTGGTGCCGATTTTGGCCCTGAACAGAGGTTGTAATTATCCATGTATGGAAATCAGTGTATCACCAGCCTGGATGCCAGTCGATTTAAATTTGCAATTACTCTGGAATCAGTCGCAATTTTGCCAATTTGTCAACGTCTAAATTTCATCAGTTGCTGAACTAGCAATCACACAAGTCGACCAGAAAAGGTTACGTTATGACCTGTATTCCATTTGTTGTATAAATTGTTATGTGAAGTAAAACACTTTTTCTTCTTTCTTTTTTTTATAGTTCACATTAAAATGTCATTACTGTTGAAATGTCCAAATGGCTAGGATAGGATGATGGACTTCCAATGATGATTAAACTGCAATCTTCAGTAATATTTATATATTTTTTGTCATTATTTAACCATTTAGAATAGACCAACTACATTAAAAGCACAGATCGTAGGTTCAACCCATGAAAATAGACACTAAGTTCGGTTAATTTACAAACCTCATACACATTTCGATTACGGTACCACTTTGCCTAGTAAGTTGGCAGACTTGTGCCCAGTTATTTTGTTGTTTATGCAATAAACTATGTTTTCAATCAGTAAAGGTACAACAAAGTGAAACAAGAGTCTGTGACATTGAAATGGAGTTGTTCGTCTCCATAACCATTACTTTTCAGAGGTATGTACATTTTTAAAAATATTTAAAAAATGCATTTTGTGGAATTAAAGAAAACTAGGATGACCAGAAACACTTCAGATTTATGGAAATGGATAATTTAAATAAAATGCAAGTAAATTCTGATTTCAGTTATCGAGGACGGCTCCAAAAGTAAACATACATATATATGGTAGTGTTCACAATCTAGAGTCTGTCGCACTGATTTTCTTCCTGTCACACACCATTATTTAATACACTTTAAATAATTGTATCGAGGTCATATATAAATATAGGAGTCTCCAATTTGACACTGGACACAAACAGAGACCATTATTCCATTGATTTGTGGTCTACAGGCTGGTAGGTACTGGGTTCGGATCCCAGTCGAGGCATGGGATTTTTAATCCAGATACCGACTCCAAACCCCGAGTGAGTGCTCCGCAAGGCTCAGTGGGTAGGTGTAAACCACTTGCACCGACCAGTGATCCATAACTGGTTCAACAAAGGCCATGGTTTGTGCTATTCTGCCTGTGGGAAGCGCAAATAAAAGACCCCTTGCTGCTAATCGGAAGAGTAGCCCATGTAGTGGCGGCAGCGGGTTTCCTCTCAAAATCTGTGTGGTCCTTAACCATATGTCTGATGCCATATAACCGTAAATAAAATGTGTTGAGTGCGTCGTTAAATAAAACATTTCTTTCTTTCTTTCCACTGATTTGTGTTACAAACTTAAAAACATGGTGATCATCTTGTCTGAAAATGGATGACAATGTTAATAACAGCAAAACAAGAGTGTTTGTATTTTGTATTGGTGAATGTTATATGGTGAGGGAAGATTTTGAGTTTATTAAAACTGTAGTTGTGTTTGTATTTTATATTAGTAAATGTTATATAGTGAGGGAAGATGTTGAGTTTATTAAAACTGTAGTTGTGTTTGCATTTTGTATTAGTATATGTTACATAATGACAGTAGATTCAGTGCATTTTTCAAGTTACAGAAGTTTGTTTTGTTTAATGACAACACTAGAGCACATTGATTTATTAATCATCGGCTACTGGATGTCAAACATTGGTAATTTTGCCATAGTCTTAGAGAAGAAACCCGCTCTTTTCGATTATCAGCAAGGGATCTTTTATATGCACAATCCCACACAGGATAGCACATACCACAGCCTTTGATATACCAGTCACTGGCTAGAATGAGAAATAGACCAATGGGCCCACCGACAGGGATTAATTCCAAACTGACCACGCATCTAACGAGCACTTTACCATTGGGCTAGGTCCCGCCATTCAAGTTAAAGATTATACAGCTGCTCCAGTGTTTTCCTTTGTGATTGGTACTTGTATTTTTTAACTATTAAAAATCTGTTTAACACTTTCAGTATTTCTTATGTGTGTGTATCTACTACAGTCTTTTGTTTTTTGCTCAGGATTTTGCTCAGGAGGGGATGTAACTTTTTAACAAGAAATGAGAAATAGTCTTAGAGAGGAAACCCGCTAAATTTTTCCAGTAGTCGCAAAGGATGTTTTATATGCACCATCCCACAGACAGGGTAACACATACCACAGCCGTTGATATATCAGTTGTGGTGTACTGGTTGGAACGAGAAATAGACCAATGGACCCACCGACAGGGATCGATCTCAGACCGACCGTGCATCAAGCGAGCACTATACCTCTATGCTATGTCCCACCACAATGCCTACAGAGTGCCACTATTTAATTTTAAATTTGGTTACTAGTAGATGGTAAGTCATATACTTTCAAACTGTCAATTTTAAATTTCTAATAACAATTAAAAAATTTACTAAAAATTTTAAACTGCCAAAGAGAATCAAATTTTCAATTTAAATGTTTAAACAATTAAGAATGTCCACAATATCTCTATTACTTTGTGAAGATTGCTCTGAAAATAATCATGCTAAGTTTCAGAATTATCCAATCAAAACTATAGGAGATAAGAATTTTAGATTTTCAATGTTAAAATTCTCAAAATATCTTTCTAATAGTTTGTGAAGACTGCCCCTGAGAATCACCCATTCAAACCTCTAGATGATAGATCTTCCAGAATTTTTATATTTATTATTAAATATCAAATTGTTTTAAAAGTTAATAAATCTTTTTAAAAAATCAAACATCCAAAATATCTATTAGTTTGTGGAGTCATCGTACCAAGTTTCAGAATTACCTAATCAAAATTCTAGGAAAAGACAGACTTTCAAATTTTCAATTTAAAATTAAAAATATATTTTTTTTTTTTTCAAAATTTCCAAAATGTCTATCAATTTATTAAGACTGACCCATTAAATAAGTATATGGAATTTCAGAATTATGCAATTAAAATTCTATGAGAAGATACTTTTAAAATTTTAAATATTAAATATATATAGAGAGGATTCGTCATGAGTATTTTTTTATATGGAAAATATCAACTGAGTCTATGTTAATTGGTATTTGTCGAGGCTCTGCCAAGACAAATACCGATTAACTAGACAAGGTTGATATTTTACATATTAAAACACATGAGTAGCGAATTCTATTTATCCTATAACACTTCTAAAATAACATTTTAATAAAAAATTTAGTAAATCACAGTACTAAAGTCACAGCCATCGGTAATATGATGTCATCACGATTAGCACAGATTAGTTTGACATCACGCATTTTAAACAAATCTTTGAAAACGTTACGCTCATGTACACGGGTCTTGTTGGCTTGTAAGCAAATGACCCATCCACAGCAACACATTACCTGGAGACCTTGCAAATTTGCATAACATTAATAAATGGGTTAATAAAGTAAATTATCACATGGGTTTATGACATGGACATCATGGGTAAGTTATAAGATAAATATATGTATATTTATTACAATAACAAAAATTGATAGGTTCACAAAATATCCGTTAGTTTGTTGAGACTGCCCAGAGGTTCATTGTACCAAGTTTCAGAACAATCCAGTCAAACCTTTAGAAGACAGACTTTAAAGGTTTTAAATTTTTTAATTTAATGAATTTTTTTTTTTAATTTAATAAAAATCCAAAAATATCTGAAATTCAAATGAATATTTTAAATGCCCCTCCTGTTGCTGGCATCTTTCGACATCCATGGAGGTGTTGCACTGCAAGCACCATTCCTGGCTATAACACTGGATCAATGATAATTTGGGACAACTACATTTCAACTTTAAGGTTATGGATGCTGCAATTTTTTAAAAGTGAAATATTTCTAGAACAGGCTATCCATAAAATATGTACCCCCCCGAGGAGGGATGAGCGGGTTCAGACATTACGTACGAAGAGAGTATGGTACTGGGAGGGGGGGGTTCACTCACAGAGTACATACACAAAACTCTTATTGTATCTGATGTAGTAGTCTACATTTCAATGTGAAAGAAGTGTATGGGGGTGGGAGTGAAGGTAGAAAATCTCACATGTTGTGCATGTTTACTTTACAGATGACCTGAAAGTACAGCTCTACATATGTGAGTGCATGAAATGTATTTGTGCAGTTTATCATGACAATGTGTGGACGTAATATCATGAGTTTCTGTTAACAGTTTGACAAACCTCTCAGTGTAAAGGTGTGGAATGTGGAGTAATCTGCTACATGTAACAGTTATTACACACGTATGTAGGAAACGAATTCCGCCTCACGGTCATTTTGACATGATGTTTGCATTTGTCTAACCCAGTGACTGAACAAACGATCGTAATTCCCAAAAGAAAACACATGTGCTAACACTTGAATATTTAAGTGAAAGAAATACTTTTTATATATACATGACCAACTTGTTTTTAAAGTAAAAAAAACAAAAACACCACCACCTTCTCCCCCTCTTAAAAAAAAAAATTAGGGGAAAAAAACGAAAAAAAAACCCCTCCAATAAAACAA
This sequence comes from Gigantopelta aegis, assembly GCF_016097555.1. NCBI lineage: Eukaryota > Metazoa > Mollusca > Gastropoda > Neomphalida > Peltospiridae > Gigantopelta > Gigantopelta aegis. The sequence continues at coordinate 49,726,901 of NC_054707.1, read as the reverse complement.
ATAACATATGGAAATATACACACATATATATATATATAAACCCAAGCAGAAAAAATAAAATGTCCTATATATTCCCCAAAATGTGTATTTAACTCGTTCTGGTATGAAATCTAACACCAGGGTGTATTTAACTTTGAAACTCTTACCAAATCTGATTTCAATGTGTATTTAACTCTCATCTCCTACTGAATGATACCAGCGTGTGTATTAAACTTTGAATGTCCTACTGAATCAGCGTGTGTATTTAACTTTGAATCTGATCCCAGCATATATTGAACTCAATTTCCTACTGAATCTGATATCGGCATGTGTTTTTAACTTTGAATCTGATATCGGCATGTGTATTTAACTTTGAAACTGATACCAGTGTGTGTATTCAACTTTGAATATCCTACTGAATCTAATACCAGCATGTGTATTGAACTCAATCTCATACCGAATCTGATATCAGTGTGTATTTAACTTTGATATCAGCATGTGATTTCAACTTTGAATCCGATACCAGTGTGTGTATTCAACTTTGAATCTCCTACTTGTTCTTGCCTCCAGCAGCAGCTAACGTGTCCAGGCCTAGATAATCAGGCATCATATTCTGTGATTAAAACATAAAGACTTAGTTTACTTTGGAAACAAAACCTAGTGGCAAACCTACTGAGGACACTGATTTATTAATCATCAGCTATTGAACATCGAACATTTGATAATTCTGACTTAGTCTTAGAGAGGAGATACATTTTTCCATTAGTAGCAAGGGATCTTTTATATGCACTTTCCCACAGACAGAGCAGCACATACCATGGCATTTGATATACCAGTCGTGGGACACTGTTTGGGATGAAGAAAAACTCCAATCAGAGAATGGGTACACTGAGGTGGTTTGATCCTATGACACAACTATCTCCGGCGAGTGTTTAACTGACTGGGCCAGATTCCACCCCAATAAGGGAAATGGTGTTTGGTGTTGATGACTGCAATATCAAACTGGCTCATACAAAGAAAGGAAAGGAATGTTTGTTTAATGACACCTGAGCACATTATTAACCTACAGCTATTTGGCGTCTAAACATTTGGTCATTTCAACACGTGGTCAAGAGAAAGAGAGGAAACCCACTGCTGCCACAGGTTACTCCAATTGACAAAACAGTAAAGGATCTTTTATACGCACTTTTCAACAGGCAGGACAGTACATGTCAGGGGGTTTGATGTACTTTTGAAGCATTGTTTAGAATGGGGGGGGGGGTAATCCAAGTCCATTAAAATACGCTGAAACAAACAAAAACATAACAAAACACACCATCATAATAATATTGATTGTATTCAGAATCTCTGCAATAGAATTTCAAGAATGAAAACAAATTATAGACATTCCTAACCTGTTTTCATAAAATACACTTGTTTATTGTTAGTACATCATAACACAGTGTACAGGTGGAACTGATCACACCAGTGCACAGCAGAACATCACACTGTTGTGAAATAATGCATAAACACACAGAGCTAAACCGTTGGGCAGATTCTCAAACGCAATACTGTCAAGTTTGTATGTAGAAGTCCCTTTCCATACATGTAGTCACTGTGCAGGTGTATTTTAACAGAACATTGAAATGTGTCCAAGAGAACAGTGGTACCTTTGTAGATCTGTCCTGTGAGAACATTCTCTTTGTAGATGTGTTCTGTGAGAACATTCTCTTTGTAGATGTGTCCTGCGAGAACATTCTCTTTGTAGATGTGTCCTGCGAGAACATTCTCTTTGTAGATCTGTCCTGTGAGAACATTCTCTTTGTAGATGTGTCCTGCGAGAACATTCTCTTTGTAGATGTGTCCTGTGAAAACATTCTTTTTGTAGATACGTACAGTGAGAACATTCTCTTTGTAGATCTGTCCTGTAAGAACATTCTTTGTAGATCTGTCCCGTGAGATTATGTTCTTCACAGATTTGTACTATGAGAACATGTTCTCCTTTGATGGAGAGTCCTATGAGAACATGTGCTTTTTGCTGATCCATCGTGCTTTGTAGGTCTGTGATGAAAGATCATGTTCTTTTTTTACAAACAAGTAAAAAGAGAACACTTTCTCTTTGCAAATGTGTCCTATGAGAAAATTTTCACTTTACAGATGTGTCTTCCTTTGTTGGTGTGTGATAAAAGATCATGTTCTTTTTGCAGCTAAGTCCTAGAAGAACATCTCTTTGCAAATATGTCCTCTATGAAAAAAAATTCTCTTTGCAGATGTGTCTTCCTTTGTGGGCATGATGCGACATCATGTTCTGTGTTCAAATGAGTCTTAAAAGAACACCTGTTTACACATGTCCTATGAGAACATGTTCTGTTTGCAGCGGTACCATACCCTGTATGTACTGGCCTTGAGATCAGATGCTCCCTGCAAATTTGTCTCAAGAAAACTTTCCTTAAATGTGTCCATTATGAAATGGTTGACTCTTGTGTTAAGGTTTGCGTAGGTATATATATATATATATATATATATGTATGTGTGTGTATATGTATGTATGTATATATATATATATATATATATATATATATATATATATATATATATATATATATATATATTTAGATACTATATAATTACATCACATGTTGCATAGCATGGAATTTTGGGAAATGAAGTTTTTTTTGTTACACCTGTATCGGGATCAGGATCTGAGCACTGTTTAGAGAAATCAACCTCAATTTAATATGGCTGCAAGAGCATATTAATACACTCGTCACTACTCTGTATGTCATCTCGCCTACCTGCTAGAAACAACAACCACCACAAGATATAAAGTATTAGTACTTCAATAAGTAAATTAACACAAATCCATAAAATAAAACACCATTCACTCAGTCTGCACCAAAACAAATCGTTTTAAACTAAGATAACACATGTACATAGATACATCATCCATAACAGTAAAAATACTTGAAGAGTTCACGCACAAAATGCAATATAAACCATTTTCTTTCTTATTTTTAGTTAAAGCCATTATTGTACGTTAGTAAGGGCTAATTGTTGGCCCGCTGATTTGCCGCAAAACGCGATTGATCCTTATGAGATTGTATTGGGTAAATCCTATTTTTGATCAAAATTCGATTTACGCCAATTAAAAAAAAAAATGGATATATCGCATTTTGCGCCTAAACTCTTCACTTCCATACTAATAATTTAACAAATCTGTAATTTAAGAAACACAACAATGCAAAACAATGAACCATGCTCGGATATAACAAAATAAATATGATGTAACTTTAGACAATTTGTAGATCACCCACTAAGATCAGCTTAGGTAATAATGGCAGTGGCACGTATTGTAATTAGTATGTTCTAACACGTTAACGAAATATTCTTCATCATTTGATTACTAACAATGAACTGCACATCAGTCTTCCAATAATATAGCTTCTGGCCTGGTGCTTATGAAAGGTTTAGAGTCTAGACTCAAGACTCCAATAGACTCTGAGACTTTAAAGCCATGGAAACACCGTACAAACTGTATGTGTGTGATGTCATACAAGATTGAGTCTGGACTCTTAAAACTTTTTATAATCACAGGTCCTTGATCCAGTCTTTCTGAAAGTCTTTTAGGGGTGTAGAGTGAACCTCACCCCACCCCCTGCTGTGGCTAAAACAATATTATCTCGCCTTCATGTAAAATTCTTTAATCTCATGGGTTGTTTGCCGTTGGACAAATCCCTTATACCCCTGTGGGCGGAGACAATTCTCTTATACCCCGTCTGTAATTTCCAACAGTTTCCAGCCACCCCAGTTAATGCTAAAGCAATAATTAGATTATAAATAACATTAATAATCAATCAAGTATATTAATATCTGTTTCAGACAATTTCGTATTACAAACATTTGAAGTTAAAAACTCGTTTATCGATGGAACTATTTTTCGTCACTGGCAAGTGGTTTGGTTCGTGGTAAAAGAACACACAGAGGGTACATAAAAAGCCATAAACCCCTCGTGATGCTTCTACAACTTATATTATTACAGTGCAATATTAGACTTGACGTCCATGGAAAATGTAGACAAAAGATACAGCTAGGTTCATATTCGACCATCCCCTCCCCACCAGGTCCAGACCATGCTATGCCCGTTTTTCTTAAACAAGCATTCTGATCTTGAGAAAATCTATCTTTCTGGTGAGGTTTAGTATTAATGTAAAACAAAATGCCAACAACTCCAACAAACAGCTACAAAAGGATAAATCCCACAATAAATTTATTTTGTTCCTTGCAAATTGAACTAACGTTCTCAGACTGAACTAAAATAGTTCACAAGATAAGTGTTACCAAAACCAATCTGTTGAGTTGGGCAGTAATACCACTAGCAGAGTTTTAACAAATCAAAATGTTCTTATTTTATACTTATAGGTGAAAAAACTAATTTATTGATTATATTGTAGCAATATGTTTAAGTTCTGTAATTTGACTCGGTGCTTATGGAACTGTCCCAAAATGGAGCATTTCAACATCAAATTGATTCGCTTGAGAACATAAAAAAAAAAAAAAATTCTACAAAATAAAATGTCAGCTACAACAATCTGGTTTAGTGTAAACTGATAAGCTTATACAAACTGCTACGACTTGCTTGTTTTTCACTCTACATTGAAAACAAAATTAAAAAGTTTTTTTGTTTTAATTTGCAAAAAAGAATTCATGATCAGTCTGGGTTTTTAAATAAATTAATTAATAATAATAATTTTTTTATTATATGTCCAATCATAGCCAAGATTCAAGGAGCTAGGATGTTGATCTAATTAAGAGTTGACATGACTGCTGCAAAAGTAACACTGGTATCATGCCTTCTGACTTCCCTGAGGTAAGAAACAGTATGTAGGTTAAATTTCTACTGTGTCTAGATTAAAATAAAATAAAATATTTACTTCAAAAGTGGAAACTTCAACCCAGCATCCTCATTTCTGCCTTGGAGAATATTAGAAAATATTAGTGTTTTTCAAAAATGGGTGACTACTATAAATAACAATAAGGACATATTTATTTTCAGTTGATTACTTAACTATATATATATATATATATATAGTATATCATAACAGAAAAGTGGTATTTTAATTATTTTATTACTTGGGTACAGAGATTAAATTTTTCTTCTTTCCCTCACTATAAATTTTTAAAAACAATTAAACTAGCATTGACTTTCCCTTCAGGATACAGCTTGTACACTTGTAAAATGCAAATAATTACAAATATCACCATTTTCAATAAAATTTAACATTCATTGTTGTCACAAATGAATTATGCAAGATTTTTGTGTGTAATGCTAGGACATAATTTTGATAAATTCCGCGTTGAAAAGAAAAGTGCAACTGAAAAATATCACACCTTATACTTTAGAGCTGCTTCTTGTCCTTAGGAGTCAACATTAACATGTCAGGCCAGGTCCAGCCATGACACTTCACAGTCACACTGTTCCTAACACTGGTCCACTGGCAGCCATTTGTCATCGACTTTGGCATCATAATCAAAATCTTCAACTTGTCCCATATTTTAATTTTTATGGTCAAGTTTTTGATGTGATTACCACAGGTATATATAAATTACATATTTGGGTCATAGATGCCACAGACCAAAGGACAAAAACCCAACAAAAAACCTGAATATTTGCATCAAACTACAATCCAGTAGTTACTAAATGATCTTATTGGTGTACATGATTGGTTACCTGGTGTGTGATTTTATGATCACATTTGTTGCCAGTATTTTATTTCTACTAGCAGTGTAATGCCACAAGGAATGACTTAATGACACCCATTGTTGAATGGTAATAATTACATGTTTGCTACAGACACTGTCACTTGAGATGCTCACCACACGGAACTAGCTAAACTAACATGCTCTTTCCAGGCTTTTCTCAACAGTTCATATATATATATATATGTTTTCTTATTGGACAGTTCTAAAAAGACTGAAAAGCAGAGGAATGTGTGTTTAATGACACCTCAGCCAAACAGAATACCAGGGCTTCTAGATTATGGTAGCCCCACTCCCATGGCTAGTGATATTTAATGTTGGGCTAGTAAATAACTAATATCGCCATGCCCGACGGCTAGTGAAAACAAATGTTGTCAAATACTGCATTTAAGTCTATTTTGTAAATATGAATATCCTCCCCACCCCCCACCCCCCCAATCTTAGTATTTGTAATGTCTATCTCCCTCTTTAGGTAACATATCTGACTATTACTATTAGTAAAATTATATTAAGTAAAGTAGTGCTAATGAATTTTTAATCGTGGCTAGTACATTTTTTAAATCACCGATCCCATGGCTAGTGGATTTTGTAAAAATTCTAGAAGCCCTGTATAGGCCTACAGTCAAACGTTTAACAGATTACCAGTAGTATGCATTGCGTAAGTAAACTGACAGAATGTTTGATGGCATTTTGCACAATTACATACTTTATATCATAAGAACAGAGCAAGACTTTAGAAAATAAAATCAATGCAAGTTTCTCGGCCCCATGCTTATAAACATTTTAGAGTCTAAACTCAAGACTTTAACAGAACCTAAACCGTTAACATCGTGGCAATGCTATACGAGAGTCTAAACCTTTAACATCGTGGCAATGCTATACGAGAGTCTAAGCCGTTAACATCGTGGCAATGCTATACGAGAGTCTAAGCCGTTAACATCGTGGCAATGCTATACGAGTCTAAGCCGTTAACATCGTGGCAATGTTATACGAGAGTCTAAACCGTTAACATCGTGGCAATGCTATACGAGAGTCTTAAGCCGTTAACATCGTGGCAATGCTATACGAGAGTCTAAACCGTTAACATCGTGGCAATGCTATACGAGTCTAAACCGTTAACATCGTGGCAATGCTATACAAGTCTAAACCGTTAACATCGTGGCAATGCTATACAAGTCTAAACCGTTAACATCGTGGCAATGCTATACGAGAGTCTAAACCGTTAACATCGTGGCAATGCTATACGAGAGTCTTAAGCCGTTAACATCGTGGCAATGCTATACGAGAGTCTAAACCGTTAACATCGTGGCAATGCTATACGAGTCTAAACCGTTAACATCGTGGCAATGCTATACAAGTCTAAACCGTTAACATCGTGGCAATGCTATATGAGAGTCTAAACTGTTAACATCGTGGCAATGCCGTTAACATCGTGGCAATGCTATATGAGAGTCTAAACCGTTAACATCGTGGCAATGCTATACGATAGTCTAAGCAGTTAACATTGTGGCAATGCTATACGAGAGTCTAAGCCGTTAACATCGTGGCAATGCTATACGAGAGTCTAAGCCGTTAACATCGTGGCAATGCTATACGAGAGTCTAAGCCGTTAACATTGTGGCAATGCTATACTAGAGTCTAAGCCGCTAACATCGTGGCAATGCTATACAAATTGTATGCGTATGATGTCACTAGAGATTTGAATTTAGATTTGCAAGTTTTATAAGCACGGGTCCAGTCCTTTATTTGTTAGGGTTGATTCAGACCTGATGACATGGGATGAGGAACTCTAGCTACTATTCTGTACCCAGTGCATCTTCTGCATTTTGTCACTATATACACTTGGTTAAAATAAAATGTTATTTTGCAGGGGCTGAGTATTTAAACAGAATTTCTCCCCACTTCCACAGTGTGATCAGTGTGGGAAGAGCCCATAGTTAAGCACTGCATTATGATTAGAATCACTTTTTGTCTTCACAGAAACATCATAAACAACTAAAAGTAAAGTTTGTTTTCTTTTGTTTTAATGACACCACTAGAGCACATTGATTTATTAATAATCGGCTAGTAGATGTCAAACATAATTTGGTAATTTTGATATATAGTCTTACAGACAAAACCTGCTATATTTTTCCATTAAAAAGACAAATTAGACTTGCATCATTTTATAAGTTGAAAAGAATAAATCTCGGTTCTTGCTGATACTGTGAACACAGCTTCATGTTTTCCTTTTCTGTGCAAATTTAGCGAGATCCTTGGTGTCAGATTTAAAACAAACGTGAATTTATTGTAATTTATATTCTGACCATTTTATTGGACAAGTTCTACCACAATTTGATATTTTTGTGGCAGTTTATTGATCTGACTTCAATTTTATTGTCATTGTGGAGTAGAAAAAAGAATATTTGGAAAATCTTGATATACTGGTACTGATTGAATACAGTATTTTACTGACACCATAGAGAGCAAGTCCATGAGATGTGTTCCTCTGAGCAAGTGGTATTCTTAGCAGGACTACATGCTGCTTGTACTCAAGAATTTGAACAGGTACACCTCTCTTTAACATACATTTTATCTGTACCCAGTAGGCATTCAGATGCAATGTTTCTGGAAGGACCACACATAGCATAATACTGTCCTGCTAAGCAAAAGGCAGTAAGTGGTCAGTTAACATTTTAGACATTAACATGTTTGGTGCCTGTAATCAATTTGGTAAAGGCTTTATTAAGCAGTTTGAATCTGTTTGTTTCTTAAGGTTTGTGTTTCATGAATATATTTCTCTGGTATCTGGCTGTGTTATTTTGATAATTATTTTAAAATACCATAACTATACATACATTAACTCATTTTGTACCAGATTATCACTGACTGGCAAACATAATCAGTCATTCAGGACTTCGACATATACACAACTTCAATTTGTAATTTATGGCTAACAAAATCAATCTGTTAGAAACACTCTGTACTTTGTTCCACAAGATGACACCAGTGAGTAGAAGTGCTGCAGGTGAGTGTGCACAAATCTCTCCTTCTCTTGACTTGATGTCTGTCCTGTATCTTCCACTCCATCACACCACGAACCTGATCCATCACCTACAGGACACATGCTTGTGGATGAGACTTCACAATAACCGATTCTTTTTTCTTTCATTTTTGTTTTCACTTTCTGCTTGAAAGACCACACAGTGATTGAGAAGGAACAGGACACAATATGCAGTGATTAGCTGTGAATGTGTTGTGTGTATGTGTACAGTGGTAATTGTCCATCACTTGTAATATGACCTATCTGTGCCCAACACGAGTGAACAGTTTTTCTGCCGTGTCTAATCGTGCGTGGCCCCGGTGACAATCGCATTTAGAGGATGCTTCTGTCTGATTGATCAGGTCGGCCATTCCGCTGCGGAGCAGCCAATCGGCTGAATGTAATTGGCATAGCAGTAACGTGAGATGACTCCGATGAAGAATGAAAACAAATGCATATTTCTCACGTTTCTTCTATGACTGTTCCAAAGGTCTGGAATTTGGAATACAATCACCTGAAAATAGAGAGAGAGAGAATCACAGTAAACATAAAAAGTCAAAATATCAATATTTAATAGCTCATAAAATAACATTTTAACAGAAAGTGATAGACAGTGATTAGTGTGGTCATTGGTATAGACGGCAGTTTTTGGCAGCTATTGCTGCTGCTACTACTACCGCCTTCTTTTTAATACTCTGCTTTCAGTAAATATAGCCATCTACTTTTCTCAAACAGCTGCCTATTTTCATAGTTAATGAATGAACAATAAATACCCCAGCACAAAATTCACATAGCCTATTGAGTGTCAAACAAAGGTAAATATATGAATAGAATTAAATTAAAAATTAACCTTGTATATATAATTATGTAATTCAGACAAAAGAGTAAAGGTATGTTTAATAAAATTAACGTGCATGTATATGTACAAGGCATACATCATACACTTGTCAAGTTTCAGTAACTGCAGCAAATAACATTCTAAACTTTGAAATTTTTGTTTATTAGTACAGCAATGTGCTAATACACAGACACAAAGAATACAAACATTATGTGTATCAAATATAAATTTATTTTAATTTATAATTGTGAAAACATGTTAACTGAAATCTTTAAAACTAGATACTCGAACAAGCCAGGCTGGCCAGATAACAATTTCCTTAAAGAGTCTTAGATGATTTTCAAGAAGGACTGGAAAAATAAATGCAAAAGATTGTGGTTTTCTTTAAAGAAAATATTTTAAAATATTGATATTGTGTCATTATGTTGACACCCACATCTGTAATTCAACTGCTATCCAGACTTGGCCTTGATTTCTTAATAAAGAATGATTACAATATTTACGTCAGTCATTTTATAACAAGCACGATTTTTTATAAGCAAGAATAATAATTTGTTTTATGTGTGTGTAGGTGCTGGTATGACATCATGGACTGAATCTTTTGGCGATGTCAACCTAACACGCCCACAACATAATTAAATTTATGGTGCGCCATGCATCATTATGCAATATAAGGGTTAAGGTGGGGAAAAAATTAAATAAAATAACCTTTTAAATTATGATTAATATTGCATGTAAAAGACTTTCTATTGTAATGTAAAATCAATGAGGGTATAACGCAACCCATGCAGTACTGTGTTAATCACCAGCAGTAAACTGTTATGCATGACAAATGCAATATTGAGAAAATGTCACAGAGAAAGATAATTAACTAGGCCCATACCATGTTGAAAGACCAGTTCTCAAGGGATACCAATAGTCTTTGGGACTGCAATGTAATTGTATGACCTCTCTTTAAGGTGTCCCAATCGATCACTGATCGGGTAATAATCCATTACAGTACACTGAATATCAGGGTTTGGGAACTCACATCTGGTGCCAAACATTCACATCATACCAACCATGGCAAAGTTGTTTGGTTTAACAACACCGCTACAGCACATTGATTTATTAATCATCGGCTATTGGATGTCAAACATAGTCATTTTGACACAGTCATAGAGAGGAAACCCACTACATTTTTCCATTAATAGCAAGGCATCTTTTATATGCATCATTCCACACAAAGAATAGCACATACCACGACCTTCAATATACCAGTCGACTGTACACTGGCTAGAATGAGAAATACCCCAATGGGCCTCCCCCACAGGGATCGATCCCAGATCGACCGTGCATCAGCCACTGGGCTACATCCCACTCCCAAACCCTGGTAATTAACCATGGCAGTTGGCAGCTGTGGAGATTACATCAGTGTTTTCACATTCTGTGTCATTTACCGTATATCTTTGCCTATAAGTCGAAATTTTTTCACCAAAATATTTTTTTATAACTTATAAGAGGGTAAAAAAAATTATTCCCAAAATATTACCGTTTTAGGGATTATTTTACAAGTTTTATTGTTGAATTATGTCCTGTATTTATACTCAAATATGTTAATTTGACAAATTTATTTTTTGGCATTAGACCGGTTTTGGTTATGCAAAAAGGCATGCGATCTCACTCACATGCCAAGACAACAGTCCACTTAGTTAAAATAACAGTCATCACTAATAGCAAAACTACCTGTTGCCTGAGTTTATTTTGAAATCTGATCACTGGCATTAATCGTTGTTCAAACAATCTTTTGTCGCCAATTAGATTCATGAATATTAATGAGCTTTCCCTTAAAATAGTTTAGACTGGTCTCTGCAGTTCACTAGAGCAACAGGAACACATATATTTTAGTACAAAAACCAGTGTACTTTCCAGAGTTATCCTCCTTACATATATTAACATGGCGGCAAAACATGTGATTAACTGATGATACTTTCAATTTTATCGTAGTGATCTGTTGGCAGTGTTGATAAATAAAGTTGTTGTCTGTGCACAAAACCATGCTGTACAGTGCCATACAGTAACAGTCAAACACTATCTACTAAGGGAATATTTCGTTTTGATGTTATGTAGTTTGGAATATTGCGATGTACAAAACGTGAAAACCAAAGTTTGTAAACTAATTTTCTTTTGTTAAAATATCGTACATTATTGTTATCATGTGGTGAAAATAAGAAATACTTCAATATTTATAAGTTGTTTTTCATGGGTCGACTTATAAACGGGTCAATAAAAAAAAAAAAAAAGGGCTTGAAATTAGGGACTCGACTTATAGTCGAGATCGACTTACAGGCGAAGATATACGGTATTATGCTGTGGAACTTTCAAATTTCTGTCATTTTTCTTAGTCAATTATTTATCTTTAACACATATTAATCCATACTGTTTCTTAATTGTCAGGGTTGCATACACAGTGAAGCTGAGATAAACTATGCCTTGCTACTAATTAGTAGTAGGCTTCCTCTTAAATGTTTTATTTAATGACATACTCAAAACATTTTTATCTTCGGTTATATTGCATAAGACATACAGTCAGGAGCAAGAGGAAATCTGCTGCTGCTATTCATTGGGCTACTTTGGGGTTTTACCAGTAAAGAATATTTTATATGCACCATCCCACAAACAGGATAGTACATACCATATCATTTGTCACACACGTTGTGGAGCACTGACTGGAATGAGAAACATGGCAATAGGCCAACCGAAGTTGTAATGGATGGGCCATATGACTGATTTCTCTTGATGGACTAGTGTTTCCCATCCCAACTGTCTTGTTTATGGAAATGTGAATATTAAAAAACCCCACTCTCTCTCTCCCTCTGTCTGTCTGTCTGTCTGTCTGTCTGTCTCTCCCTCTGTCCGTCTGTCTGTCTCTCTCTCCCTCTGTCTGTCTGTCTGTCTGTCTCTCTCTCTCCCTCTGTCTGTCTGTCTCTCTCTCTCCCTCTGTCCGTCCATCTGTCTGTCTGTCTCTCTCTCTCCCTCTGTATGTCTGTCTGTCTGTCTGTTTCTCTCTCTCTCAAGTGTCTAAATAACAATATGTTAGACGTAACAAAAAACCTTTTAGTGTTGAGATGTGAGACAAATATTTTTTTCCTGTTCCCCATGTACCCATGGATGCAGAGTAATGGTAATTTTAATTTTAATATCTCCCATGAGCAACAACATATGAAGAGTTTAGCTGCAAAAACCAATAAATCCATTTTAGTAATTTTCTGCTAAATATTTTTTCTGGTTATGCTTTCTATGTAAAACACATCAAGACCACAATGGGTGATTTCAAGTTGAACTAAGTAAAGTAAATAAAGGACAGAATTTCAAAAAACCACGTATGAAAATCAGTCTTGAACTGAGTAATGATAGTAGAAGTTGGTTTTTGGATAAAAAATGGCATTTATCTTTTTTTTTGCACTTGAACTCTTCATATACAGTTTCAACTTGATCAATGTGTTTTCTCTTTAGTATCCATCAGCTGTTAACATATACAATTTCAATTTGATCAAATAGACTTTTTAAAAGTACCTTGTAATCAAATAGCCCTTCTGACATTACAACAGCTAACACAAGGATTAACTGGGCAAATCCACTGGTTGTCCAATGTGTATTTTCTACTGTGTGTAGATAAAATTACATTATTATGATTGTGATTATAATGAGTTAGTTTTTTTTTGTTTATATATGTAGTTTTTATAAGAAAAATCAATATTAATTCAGATACATGTAAAAGAAAAGTTAACACAGTAGGGAAGATTATAAACAAGAATACTAGTTACATATACTTGCACATTCAGTCAATTCATTGACAGTGTTTACGTGATGGCTGTAATATTAGAACTGACTAAAGTACTGAATTATTAATGATGTATTAAATATTTTAAGTATGTGTCATCCATCTGGAAAAAACCAGAAGATAATCAAATTACTATTAATTTACATTCAGCTCTTAAGTTAAAATGTCAGAAACAGAAAAATGAACATAAAAAAGCTATATTTTTTAAAAAGACAAAGCACTTTGACAGACTGTAATTGACAATAAGATCTGCACACCAATTTTCTAAAAATATGTGATGGTATATACTGACTTTTTGACTTTTAAATCATGTGCATGAGGTATGGGCTAACATGAGATATGGGTTCACCTGAGGTATGGGCTAACATGAGATATGGGTTCACCTGAGGTATGGGCTAACATGAGGTATGGGCTCAACTGAGGTACGGGATCACCTGAGGTACGGGCTAACATGAGGTATGGGCTAACCTAAGGTATGGGCTTACCTGAGGTATGGGCTAACATGAGGTATGGCCTCACCAGAGGTATGGGCTAACATGAGGTATGGCCTCACCAGAGGTATGGGCTAATATGAGGTGTGGGCTAACCTGAGTTGTGGGCTCACCTGAGGTATGGGCTAACATGAGGTATGGGCTCACCTGAGGTATGGGCTAACATGAGGTATGGACTCACCTGAGGTATGGGCTAACATGAGGTATGGGCTAACATGAGGTATGGGCTCACCTGAGGTATGGGCTCACCTGAGGTATGGGCTAACATGAGGTATGGGCTCACCTGAGGTATGGGCTAAGATGAGGTATGGGCTCACCTGAGGTATGGGCTAACATCAGGTATGGGCTAACCTGAGGTATGGGCTAACATGAGGTATGGGCTCACCTGAGGTATGGGCTCACCTGAGGTATAGGCTAACATGAGGTATGGGCTCACCTGAGGTATGGGCTAACATGAGGTATGGGCTCATCTGAGGTATGGGCTCACCTGAGGTATGGGCTAACATGAGGTATGGGCTCACCTGAGGTATGGGCTCACCTGAGGTATGGGCTAACATGAGGTATGGGCTCACCTGAGGTATGGGCTAACATGAGGTATGGGCTACGCTAACATGAGGTATGGGCTCACCTGAGGTATGGGCTAACATGAGGTATGGGCTAACTTGAGGTATGGGCTCACCTGAGGTATGGGCTAACATGAGGTATGAGCTCACCTGAGGTATGGGCTAACTTGAGGTATGGGCTCACCTGAGGTATGGGCTAACATGAGGTATGGGCTAACATGAGGTATGGGCTCACCTGAGGTATGGGCTAACTTGAGGTATGGGCTCACCTGAGGTATGGGCTAACATGAAGTATGGGCTCACCTGAGGTATGGGCTAACATGAGGTATGGGCTCACCTGAGGTATGGGCTAACATGAGGTATGAGCTCACCTGAGGTATGGGCTAACTTGAGGTATGGGCTAACTTGAGGTATGGGCTAACTTGAGGTATGGGCTCACCTGAGGTATGAGCTAACATGAGGTATGAGCTCACCTGAGGTATGGGCTAACATGAGGTATGGGCTAACTTGAGGTATGGGCTCACCCGAGGTATGGGCTAACATGAGGTATGAGCTAACTTGAGTATGGGCTAACTTGAGGTATGGGCTAACATGAGGTATGGGCTCACCTGAGGTATGGGCTAACCTGATGTATGGGCTAACCTGAGGTATGGGCTAACATGAGGTATGGGCTAACATGAGGTATGAGCTAACATGAGGTATGAGCTAACATAAGGTATGGACTAACATGAGGTATGGGCTAACATGAGGTATTCAAACTGGCTTCAAAAGCGTAGCATACATTCGAATGCGTGCATGTTCGAAACATAGTGGTTTATCGAGACTAGTCTGGCCTGGAGCCAAGCGGTGGTTGGCCCATTTTTATGAACCAAATTGCAAACTTAGAGAACCGAAAGGAACATATTTTTTCAATTTTTACATAATTAAGTGTTCCCAAATTTACTAATACACCAAACATTTATATCGCTGATATTATGTTCCTAACCTTGAATTACCTGCTCTTTTTAATCATTACATGTTTTTGTCGGGTGTAGAAATATGCTTCAAAAATATCCATACAAACATTGAACCAAAGAAAGAAATGTTTTATTTAACGACGCACTCAACATATTTTATTTACGGTTATATGGCGTCAGACATATGGTTAAGGACCACACAGATTTTGAGAGGAAACCCGCTGTCGCCACATAGGCTACTCTTTTATGACAGGCAGCAAGGGATCTTTTATTTGCGCTTCCCACAGGCAGGATAGCACAAACCATGGCCTTTGTTGAACCAGTTATAGATCACTGGTCGGTGCAAGTGGTTTACACCTACCAAATGAGCCTTGCGCAGCACTCACTCAGGGTTTGGAGTCGGTATCTGGATTAAAAATCCCATGCCTCGACTGGGATCCGAACCCAGTACCTACCAGCCTGTAGACCGATGGCCTAACCACGACGCCACCGAGGCCGGTAACATTGAACCAATGCACAAAATATATCGGTAAACGTATCCAATGCGCTGTTTATGAACAAGCAATCTTCGAAAAGTAATGGGCTGCATTCAGCCAGACCGAGCGGAAAAACGTCTGCCTGCAGGTTTGTGTGGTTCACGGTAAACCAAATGACCACACTGGGAACCAATCAAATAGTTTGCGAACGTTAGCGAAACATTTGCTGGCTGAACTTACACCTAAAAACACTAACTGTAAAAATAATAAAACTGTTAGTAAAAAAAAAAAAAATATATATATATATATATATATATAATTTTTTGCTTTAAAATTGGATAAACTGTTACTAACATAGCATATGACACAGAATTCTATATACTAACACTGTTGATAAAGTTCTTCTCTGAAAATGTTTAGAATCGGAGAACTCCCGTGGACTGCTTCCATGGGAATCAACATGGATTCTCGAATTTTTAGCCCTGTAACTTGAGGTATGGGCTAACATGAGGTATGGACTCACCTGAGGTATGGGCTAATATGAGGTATAAGCTAACATGAGGTATGGGCTAACTGAGCTAGATCCCTCCCCATAGTCTACAGAGTCAGTTGTCCTTTCTGCACATTTTACTTACCAAGATCAAGAGTATTTGTTCATACATGACAGATACATTAAACTAATGTCTCCAGAAGGGCTGGGGTACTTGAAAGATGTGTCCATGACAGGCTTACTTGAACATGGACAGATAGAGAAGGAGGATGTGGCGTGTGCACATACACCCTTTTGACATACACTGTATACACCAGCATCACAAACGAAATGCAACTCTTAGCCTACTAAAATGTACCCTTCCACTCATGTTTTAAATTCCTAAATCTGTCCCAGCTGACCTTTGGTACGCATGCACGTGTCAAAAGATTGATTGAATGTAGAACAAATGCAGACACAGTTTTGGACATGTATCCAAATTATCCCGAAAAAAAAGAAGAGAAAAAAACAAGAGAGCTACCAATGTTGACATCACCAAGTGATGGACCCATCAAGGTTAACTCTGAGCTATTGATTGATCATGTGAAAATCGAGGAGTAATCGGAGGAAACTCGACCCCCATCGTACATCCACACGAGTTCCGATGTCAGCAGTGCTCTGTGTGGCAAGTGGAGAACACAAACGACAGAATAATTTGTCTGCCGCAGTCAATTGCTGAAAAGACAACTTACTAACAAACCTGGCTCCTTCAACAATCACACTGATTATCAGGCTTCAAGCTGTCGATCATTAAATTGCAAAATGTGAATTAAAGGTGAATTTGGCAAATGTTTAGAGATTATTACCAGACTGAGATTCGGGTTTCATCAATATCATACATTAGAAATAAAAACTGTATTATGGGAGCATAGTACATTATTTTAATTCCTAAATATATGATATTGATGAAAGCAAAACACACAAGGGTAATAATCTTTTTATCAGATAATTTTAAGCTTATCGGTAATTCATATTTTTTGTAAACTTATTGACTATAATTCCAGTCAGTCATTATTTGATAATCAGAATATATGACTAGTGTCTTTTTGAATGGGAATGACGTCAATATTGGATTGATGTCTTTGTACATAATAATAAACTAATGCATTACATGTTTTTTCTTCAAAATGGAAAACATTTAATATAAAATTGCTACTGAAATGTTTTTGTTTGATGACTATGAAAGCATATATTATGGAAGTATAATAGTGGTACATTTACTTATAGGTCAATATAAGTAGTCTCGTGACCTGATTAATTTGCATCTAATTTGCAAAGTTATCAATTCTGAAAGTATGTGATCTCAAAATATATCCGTGTTATTCTATATTACGCTACCTATTATATAGTATATAAATTATAACCAGTGTGTTTTGGTATTTTTAATATATATCAGGAATAAAATTTATATTATTTTACTGTTTAAATATACAGTTAAGTATAGGAGAGGGCCTCGTAAGTTGTCAAACTTGTGCCCGATTCTTTTATTCTTTGTACAATAAAATATGTTTTCAATCAATATATTTTATTAAGTTGCCAAAATGCCAATTAAAAAATTAAATAAATACAATTCTCAATACAGTTTATTTTGTTTAAAGACACTACTAGAGCACATCGATTTATAAATCATCAGCTACTGGATGTCAAACATCTGATTCTTTAAAGAACTAATTTGTCAAATTGTTAATTTTTGGATTCCATCACCTTTCTCTTAACAAAGTACCAAAATAACCGAAATATTCAGTCACCAAGAGTCCTATTTTAAAATGAGGTGAGGTGTTGTTGAACAAATGTTCCTTTCCTATTTGGATTTCAGTTAATACACATGGAAATTAATCTTGCATGTTAATAGCTTTCTGTCACTATGCTGATATCTCCGTCACTACGGTGATATCTCCGTCTGAGAGCGTCAGCCGAACACAGAATTAATGACTGATCAAGCCAGATTGTTTCGGTCCGTCTCGGTGCGCCAATCAACACCAGGGCTGGAATTGACATAATTTCCGCCGGAGCTGACTGTGTCTCCTCATAAAGGAAATTACTTCAAGTATATTCCAAGATTTATTTCTCATTTAAAAAGACACAATCAAAGTCAATTTACTGAGGGTGTTTTGCACTGGTTAGCAAGATAATGAGACTTAATCCACAAGAAAATAGTCTACGATTCTGTTTTGTTTGTTTGTTTCTTGAATAAAGCAACAGTTGTCTGCATGATTATTATTAAAGTTTTTAACAAATCCTTTTCCTTAAAGGGAACAGTATTCAAAAAACACCCGACTGGGCCACAAACGAATTGTCACTACTTTAACTGGACCATTATACCCTACCATGCTTACCAATGGTGAGAATGTATTACGTCATTTCATCTGCAACATTCAGTAATTCCTACAATTTTAACAAACCAATATTAAAGTTACCAGGTAAAATAACTTTAAAAAACTCCAAATAACTTTACGGATATTGAGTTTTATTAACTGTACCTATAGTTATGTTGGTTATAACATTGCAACTCCAAATAACTTTACGGATAAGGAGTTTTATTAACTGTACCTATAGTTATGTTGGTTATAACATTGCATGCAGCAATTGTAGACACACACACACCTCCAACATCACCATTTCTTCCAAATAACTTTACGGGTGAGCGGTTTTACTGGTCTCCACGATGTTTACACCGATTGTTTTAATCATGTGGCACTTTTAGTCATATTACATTAATCTGTTTATAATTTTGGCCTTTTTAAAAATATTCTTTAAGCAAACATATACATATGACAATCAGACTGGTAAAGTTCTTGAACAAATAACATTGGCAATATATCGAAGTCTGCGTTAATTAGTTATACTAAACTGATCTGACCCTTCAGTCTGATCAACACTTTCATCTGTTGAGTGCTCACAATCTTTTGTAATCAGCTTTGTGGGGATTTTACTTTAATGAAATTACCAGGAAATAACATCAACGCTTGACTGGTTACTGGTAGATATGGACTGTATTACTACAGACATGGACATGTTTCAGCTACAAACGTTTGTTTAGCCAGTGACAAACAATCAATTTCTACCAAATATGAACAGATTTGGACTGCCCAACTATACTGTGTTACAAGAACTGCCATAAAAATCACTTTTATTTCTTTACATATGTCTTACTGCAGTCTTATTTCATTTTAAGTCGCTACAGAAAATGATAATGCTTAAAACAAAATTAATGGTAGTTTCCCCATCTATAAGAGAACTTAATTTCCTCAGTAACAGAATTGTACAGCAAAGCTGATTTGACACAGTATAAGCTGATGAGCGAATATCGCTGATTTAATATAACACTCCGGGAGACAGACACACAGACGCGTATATAGACACGTAGTCAACATGGAGATGTGCATTTACTACAAGAGGTTATTTTTAAATATTTTTTTTAAATACTTACATGGGGCAGTCATGGAATATTTTGTAGAAATTTACTTCTATTCACAAAGATATTTAGAATTTTCATATCTAATCTTATAAACACACACAAATAAATGAATGAAACCTTAAACACCAAAAGTACAGGATTTCTACCAGAGGGGACATGGCGCCATACCCAAAGTGTTTTGCAATTTTTTTTTTTTAAGTTAACCTTTTGACAAAATTAATTACTCTTATCATTACTGTATGATTTTCTTAACCCTAACCCTAAACTTAACCCATTTTCTTTCGGGGGTGGGGGGTGGGGCGCATACCCCTTGTTGACTGTGGTTGCATTCAATTCCATAGCGCCATACCCAAAAATTTCTTTCTGGCAGAAACACTGAAAACCCTCAACAAAACTTGTGTATTCTGTATACTGTATACTGTCTGATTTGAGCTTTCAAAATATTTGGTATTTGAGGTACAGCTGTAATAGATTTCCATTACTAATATATTAAAGAATAATATCTGCCTTTCTATATCCAAAATAATTTTACTAATTACTATTCTGTGATACACCATGAATACTGTTCTATAATATTCTATATTATATGGTATAATTGATGTTTTCATTCAAATAATTTTGGGCACCAATTTTAGGAACCCAAGTTATAATCCTTGTGTGTTATTAATAAATTATTTTTGACATATCTGTGGAGAATAAACATGATGAAATTATTCTACATGTTACATATATCTTTGATGTTTCTGTGCCTATAACTTTGCTTATAACAAACATTACTTTCACCACTCTCCATAAGATAAAGATAAGATGACACTTTATTGCATACAGACATTCCACATACGGAACTGGATGCAAAAATATGCACAAACAAACATCATACTATTCTAATGACTAAATAAGGACTAATTATAGGCAATACGTGTATAATCATGAACCAATTTGCATACCGCACCAGACAGGCTGGATTTGGGTTTTGCATAATATGACTGAGAAGTGGCTCTGACTTGGCACCCATGTTCGTGTTACACAATTCCTGTTTTTCATCAACAGCAATTGAAAAATAATTCAAGCCATATTGCAATGAAGTGTGGGACAGGCAGCAAGCTGCCCACAGGCAATTGGCCACTTAATTCAGTTTACTTATCCTACAGAAGTCAGTCACAAGGCAGGCAACACAGTTAAGCTCTTAACATTCTCAACTTCTACTCCCAAATCTTACACAGGCAGCTTACTTCTTCTGAAGTAAAAAAGAAAGGAAGCTCTGTTTAGAAATACCACAGCACTTTGTTATAATAGAACACAACGATGAAAATATTTTGCCGACACTATTTTTGTCATCAGCATCAGATATTCAGATATCTATTAATCAAATTACAACATTTATTTTTGTCACCAGCATCAGATCTTTTAAAGAACAAGAGTACTGGTGAGGTACATGAGACGCCCATCAGGAGTTTGATGAAAAACCATATCTATATTAATGAATATGTTACGGGTATGATTCAATTCTAATTATGTGAAAATTTTGCAATGGGATGGATGGACAGTTTGTTTTGGACCAACCGCCATCCCAAGTTGTTCCTACATGTGGTTTGATGGTCCTGTATGCATCTGTATGCAAGATATGATGCAGTAGACCATGAAAAGTAGATCACAGTGACCTAGTAATAGTATGCAACACACCACCATCCTGAGTTGTTCCTACATGTGAAGTTTGATGATCCTCTATGCATCTGTATGCATGATATGGTCCAGACAAGACAAAGGTAACAGACGGACATATGTACAGACGGACAATGCCATACCACAATACGACTCATCATGGACGGGCGTATAAAAAAACACTGTTAATTATTATCATTATTAAAACAAAATTCTTGTATGAATGACATTAATCTACAGGTTTTTTTTATATGCACATTATCACTGAGTCATCAGTATGATGACCATCCCTCCCATCAAGGATGATATTTAGCTACTACCATGGTACGGTAATTATGAATGGCATTTAACCCTTTCCGACTATGGAACGGGAAATCCCATTAAAAAAAAAAATCACCGTTCAGACTACAAAACAGGAAATCCCGTTGTGTGTTTTCAGTTTGTATTTACCACCAAATTTGTCACAGGTTGACATGCGCAATAGAGGCAGTGTTAACAACAACATCCTGTAGAAGTGTTACATGGTTTTCCGCGAGAATGTGCTCATTTGTTCGGAACTTTTCAGCCTATTTGGTATAACTGTTCTGTTAACTACAATGGCGACATCCATTTTCTATAATACGACCTTCACAGAAAATTACTGCAATAGTGATGTTTTATCGTAATGTAACAGTGATAATTCCGTTGGAATTCCACTAGCTGAAATACTATCACGAATTCAAGATGACATGCCACTTTAGAGATTTGCAGGTGGTCGGAAAGATTTTCTAAATGGGTTTATTCATTTACACATTTTCGTAGAAATTTGGTATATTTTTATAACCAGTGATTTTGTTTAATATACCTCTATATATGTATAATAATGAGCTCTTCTCATAGAAAATTGATTTATGTTTACAAATATGCTTGAACCAGTCTTCTACTATGCATAATAAATAAGTTATGATCAAAAAACCATCTGTAAATTTATTCTTTGTTTAACCTTCTGACTACTGCAGGCGAGATATCTCGCCCGACGTCACGTCAGTCGATAATATACTGTACACTGTATACAGTGCATTCCCCAATTCATATTTCCCGCCGTTTTGCACACGACACTCACCGGAAACGGAAATATAATTAAAGAAAAAAGATTTTTTTTCAAAATGGTGGTTTTTGTTTTGATTTGTTCGATTGAAAATACCTTGAAATATTTAGTTCAAAAAGTGGTTTTCGGCAAGTATTTTCGCTTGACAACAATGGCGGCATGTCGCGGTAATTTTCAGGGATCGATAGCTGATTGTAACAGCTAATTTGATAATAAATTCGATCGTTTTACCAACAACGAAAATTACCAAATATTGCAATATGAATCGTAGTTCGGGTTTAAAAAAAAATTCTGGTCAGAAAACCACTGTTATCGGGAATAATGGACATAAATACTGGACAGTTGGCCACAAATGCCCGTAAGTAAACGCAACTTTTTCGATTTTTTGCCTAATTTTAATCACCATTAGCCGATCTAAAATAATAAAAATTACAAAAAAAGACACGAAAATAATACTTACCGATTCATATATGAACTTTATTTCATGTATTTATGAAACATTTAAGTGAATATATGTGAGTAAAAATTATAAACTTGTACCCACTCAATGTGGTTTTTGTTAAAAATTAATCCAGTAGTCTAAAGGTTAACTGTCAAATATATCAATTCCTGGGGCACTTTGAAGACAATGGGTTAACAAGTCTGAAAGGGTTAATGTACAGTTTTTCTGATATGCACATTATTACTGAGTACGATGTATGATGACTGTCCACATCTAGCTACCGTACTACCATAGTACAGTAATTAAGCGTTCTGCTGTCAATGTGACAAGAAGCAGGAAGGGGATGCACTAGAAATTATCAAATAAGGAAGTGGGTGGAAGGCACCATTATTAGTTTTTTTGTACTTGGTGGTCTGCCATATCTTTTTCTCTGTGCTATGGAAGTAATTACAACTGGATCACCACTATTAAATAACTTTGGCTATCTTGAGAAATAATTATAGCATTGCAATTATTAACAAAACCCAACAAATTCTCAGACATCATATGACACTGTGAGCTCCCAAAGAGATCACATATCATGCATGGCAAGTGGTGGTGTATACTGTGGTCACTGACAGTGCCTCGTTATTTGATTACGTAATGCTGTAAAGAGGTACATGTATTTTTCACAAGTTGGATGTACATTTATTCCCATTTTGCTCTGTTGGTGTTACAAGGCATGAATTACAATATTTTAAGGCTTTTAATATGGTACATGTTTGGTGGCAGGGCATGGTCAGCAACATTTGGAAATATAAATGGTAAATGGTTTTGGTTTTAGTGGGTGTAATCAAGTGCATGTTAAATATGCAGTCCAACCTTGTTACAACTGCCATAACTACACCATCCGACCACAAATTGTTGGGAACAAATATACACCAATGTTATTCTATTCATTACCTGAAGATTTTATCACTGTCAGAGGCTATGCCCAGGGTGGATGTGTTTGAACCTTGATTGGATAAGGACACTTTTTTCTTTAATACTGTTTGGATTTTAATGTGGGTCAACCACTCTGCTACTAAAACAGATTAGTGGGCTTTATTTCATCCCTCGACACTGTCTGTGAGATGAACCAGCAACAACATCATACTGTTCTCGAGCAAACTTAATTTTCTTAAAACATTTTTTTTTGTTTTCACAGCATTCAAAGAGTTAACAGCTCTACTAGGTTTCAAAAAGAAGAGATCAAATCTCAAGCTGCCACATAAACTAAATTAAATATTCTTATGTTTGGTAATACCGGGGGAAACACATGTCGTGTGTTGTATTTAAACACACACCGTGTCGACAAGCCTCCTGTGTAATCAGTGTTAATCCGTTCCGTCGCACTGGTGAGAGCCTGTCGTTAACTGACCACAGTCGGGATTACTTTCCACTGCGACAATCGCCACCCAGGGATATTGCATAAAGCCGCAGTCTGTGATTATTGAGATAATAAATGCGATGTGCAATCAATGCGGCGTCCCCCGAGCCACTGAGCGGGCTAGAGATTCCCATTCGAAATCAAACGGTTCTTTGTGCTCAGGAGACTTGTAAAATCCTGTTAAGTTCAAATGTCCCCAATGGAATTATTGAAAATTATCGCTCAAGTGAACCTGCTGATAACAAAGCATGGCTAAAGTAAACGTATTGGACCAGTCTTGAACTCTGGTTAAAATGTCTAGGTGAACACAGAGCAATATCCGATGGAAGAAAAAAAAACGATTTCAAAAACTGCTATCTAGAAATAATTGAATCTACTGTGAAATGCCAGTCAGAAACTGCCAAATGGGTAGGAGCAAGAAGTCAAACATCAATGGTTGCTGCCAATTAGAAGTGAATATGACAGTACGGAATGACTTTTATTGTTGTAATGAAAGTGTTCTGGTATTAGTTAACATCTGGACTGCAGCCCTGCCTATACATTCCCTTACACCACATACATTTCCACTGCTGACAATGTTAACATTTTGTAACAAACCCGAAAAACATGTAGGCAGTGTATCACACAATTTACAAGAAACTGAAGTGTCACACGATGTTTAAGTTGCTTAAAGATTGGGTTTTACTAGCAAGCTTCAGTTTTTACCAGAAATCATTGTTGCAACCTCCAGTGAACATTGCATAACAATCGCAAACTAAATGAATATACTAACTATGGTTAATTGTTCTTGTAGAAATATACAACTTTCACATAATAAGTACATTGTACATGTACTACCAGTGGGAGCTGTAGTTGCTGTTACTGCGTTATTGACCATTAGATGAAACAAAAACCTCGGATTTAGCTCAAGGCAACCTTTTAATGAGTAGGAGACTGGGGGTTATCGGGGATCTGGCCCTCCTCCATGATGCAGCAAATCTTAGCATTCGGGCAAAAATGATGTCAAAGTTCGGGCCAAAAGAGCTCGCCTGAAACGTTTTTACCATGTATTTCCAACGTTCTACTCATAATATTAGTTGTAATCCATGTAAAAATGTGTAACGATTTGTTTAAAATCCTATATAGCAATTTGGTAAAAACATAAATATGAATTTAAAAATTGTTATCCAGATTCAAACACTTGCTTAATTCAGGTAAAAATCAGCCTGCCTCACTAGAAAAATTGAAGCCTATTTGCATATGCTAACAAGTGAAAAGAAAAATACATTTAAAGTTTAACCCAGCCGCTGAGAACAACAATGTAACTGCAGTCTATCAAAGGGATCTACTGTAGACAGTGTTTGTTCACCTGTGTAAATGCTTGTGTAACATGGACCGGCATGTACTGTACTTAAATCAGATAAAATGAGCACCTTACAGGCTACATGACTGTAACTCTGTTAGTTTGTTTCCTGGTTCATTTACTATCACGTAAGAATACAGCTCTGGTCAAATAATAATAATAATATAATAAAAATGGAAGAAATGCACGGACTGGCAAGCTTTGGCAAACCAAATTAAAAGTTTGTTTTATTTAACGACGCCACTAGAGCACATTGATTTTTTTATCTTATCATCGACTATTGGACGTCAAACATATGGTCATCCTGACACTGTTTTTTTAGAGGAAAAGAAAGAAAGAAAGAAATGTTTTATTTAACGACGTACTCAACACATTTTATTTACGGTTATATGGGGTCAGACATATGGTTAAGGACCACATAGATTTTGTGAGAAAACCCGCTGTCGCCACTACATTGGCTACCCTTTCCGATTAGCAGCAAGGGATCTTTTATTTGCGCTTTCCACAGGCAGGATAGCACAAACCATGGCCTTTGTTGAACCAGTTATGGATCACTGGTCGGCGCAAGTGGTTTACACCTACCCACTGAGCCTTGCAGAGCACTCACTCAGGGTTTGGAGTCGGTATCTGGATTAAAAATCCCATGCCTCGACTGGGATCTGAACCCAGTACCTACCAGCCTGTAGACTGATGGCCTAACCACAACACCACCAAGGCCGGTGCCAAATTAAAACTATTTGATCCACACAGTCATAATTACCAACTCAACAGAACTTCAAATATCTAAAACATGGTCCTACAACTTTGACAGCAAACATTTTTCAAGCAATATCTACTGTCATAGACACTGAATTTTTAATAAAATAACAGCTATAAAAAATAAAAAAACAAAAAGGAAAAATAATAATAAAAAAACAAGACAAAAGAAATTTAAAATCCATATGTACACCAACACAAATCGAAAAAAATTAAACAGCCACAAAAGAAAAAAACAACAAACAAAACCCCCCCCCAAAAAACAAGAAAATAAAAAAAACAAGACAAAAGAAATTAAAAATCTATATATACCAACACTGATGGCAAGAAATGAAAACAGTTTATAAAAAAAAATTCTGAGGCAACAAGTTTAATGACCGAACTGATTACAATGAAGTGAAGTGTTTAACAAATAAACACTTTCTCATTTCACAGAATTAAATCCGATTTCAGTCCCAGCTGGAATCATCAACGCCATCCTCTGGAGTGTCAGACAAATCACCAAATGAAATGTGGACTTTATTTACAAATACAGGGAACATCAGCTACATGATAGCCGATCATGATCAGGTCTTCATATGAACCTCAGTCTTGTAGTGAGTGTGCATCACACTCTCAGCTCCCAGCAGACAAAGTGATTTTTAATGGCCCATTTAAACTAGGGCAGTGTCAGGCCATTACACTGACTTGAATTCTTTTGGGGATGGGATCCAATTCATTTGGTAGAGTGCTCGCCTGAGATGCTTTGGTTGCAGGATCAAACCTCCTTGGTGGACCCATTCTCTGATTGTTTTTCCCCAAAACAATAGATCTCTTCAGGCTAACCGATTCAATGTCTTATCACAACTGAGGCGAAAGAAAGAAAGAAATGTTTTATTTAACGACGCATTCAACACATTTTATTTACGGTTATATGGCGTCAGACATATGGTTAAGGACCACACAGATTTTGAGAGGAAACCCGCTGTCGCCACTTCATGGGCTACTTTTTCCGATTAGCAGCAAGGGATCTTTTATTTGCGCTTCCCACAGACAGGATAGCACAAACCATGGCCTTTGTTGAACCAGTTATGGATCACTGGTCGGTACAAGTGCAACTGAGGCGAATGCTCTAGCTACCATAGAGCTTAATCTGGTCTCTGTATGCAAAATTTTAAAAATAATCTTCATCTGACCTTCAGATAGGAATACAACTGTGTGCCTGACAATGGGGGGGGGGGGGGGGGGGGATCATATCAGGTAAGAAACTTGTTGATCCACACAGCCAGAGTTACAGATGTATATATGCACATTTTTATGGTGTGCAATAATCCAGATAAAAATGTCAAGTCATCTCCAGATTTAAACCAAGGTTTGTAATGACGAGTCAAAGAACAGGACATGTTAGAAGACTATCGTGTGTCAAACTTAATGCAATTAACACTCTTTCTTTTAACAATGCATATTTAATAAAAGGGGTAGGACGTAGCCCAGTGGTAAATCGCTTGCTTGATGCAGTCAGTTTAGGATCAATCCCTGTTGGTGGGTCCATGGGGCTAACTCTCGTTCCAGCCAGTGCACCACGAATGGTATGTCAAAGGCTGTGGTATGTGCTATCATGTCTGTGAGATGGTGCATATAAAAGATATCTTGCTACTATTGGAAAAATGTAGTGGGTGTCCTCTCTAAGAATATGTCAAAAGACAAAATATTTTACATCCATTAGCCGATGATTAATAAATCAATGTGCTCTAGTGGTGTCTTTAAACAAAGTAAACTTTAAACTTTATTTAATATGTTGACATAATGTTTGAGGGAGTTGTATTTTAAAAACAATTTTGGTTTGGTTTGGTTTGTTTTGCTTTGCTTTGCTTTTTGGTTTTGTTTTGTTTTAGTCTTTTCTCATTGAGCCAGTTATTCATATTATATATTGATGTATTCAGACTGGATGACATTTTTTAAATTAACAAACAAACCTATAAACTATGTATATTGTATGGTTATGTACAAAAAAAAAGGTGAAATAATAATTTTAATAAATAAAAAATCAGCTATGGTGTGTTTAACAGTGGAACATGAATTTCACTCCAATTCATCGCAACATCATCAGCACCATCTTCGGAGGCAATGTGATTAAACCACTGACTTCATAAGGCTGGTAGGTACCACATCACCATCTTCAGAGGCTGGTAGGTACCACATCACCATCTTCAGAGGCGATGTGATTTTAAACCACTGACTTCATAAGGCTGGTAGGTACCACGTCACCATCTTCAGAGGCGATGTGATTTTAAACCACTGACTTCATAAGGCTGGTAGGTACCACGTCACCATCTTCAGAGGCAATGTGATTTTAAACCACTGACTTCATAAGGCTGGTAGGTACCACGTCACCATCTCGGAGACAAAGTGATTACACCACTGACATCATAAGGTTGGTAGGTACCACGTCACCATCTTCAGAGGCGATGTGATTAAACCACTGACTTCATAAGGCTGGTAGGTACCACGTCACCATCTTCGGAGGCGATGTGATTTTAAACCACTGGCTTCATAAGGCTGGTAGGTACCACAGCACCATCTTCAGAGGCGAAGTGATTAAACCACTGACTTCATAAGGCTGGTAGGTACCATGTCACCATCTTCAGTGGCAATGTGATTAAACCACTGACTTCATAAGGCTGGTAGGTACCATGTCACCATCTTCAGAGGCGATGTGATTTTATACCACTGACTTCATAAGGCTGATAGGTACCATGTCACCATCTTCAGAGGCGATGTGATTTTAAACCACTGACTTCATAAGGCTGGTAGGTACCATGTCACCATCTTCAGTGGCGATGTGATTAAACCACTGACTTCATAAGGCTGGTAGGTACCATGTCACCATCTTCAGAGGCGATGTGATTTTAAACCACTGACTTCATAAGGCTGGTAGGTACCACGTCACCATCTTCAGAGGCGATGTGATTTTAAACCACTGACTTCATAAGGCTGGTAGGTACCACGTCACCATCTTCAGAGGCAATGTGATTTTAAACCACTGACTTCATAAGGCTGGTAGGTACCACGTCACCATCTCGGAGACAAAGTGATTACACCACTGACATCATAAGGTTGGTAGGTACCACGTCACCATCTTCAGAGGCGATGTGATTAAACCACTGACTTCATAAGGCTGGTAGGTACCACGTCACCATCTTCGGAGGCGATGTGATTTTAAACCACTGGCTTCATAAGACTGGTAGGTACCACAGCACCATCTTCAGAGGCGAAGTGATTAAACCACTGACTTCATAAGGCTGGTAGGTACCATGTCACCATCTTCAGTGGCAATGTGATTAAACCACTGACTTCATAAGGCTGGTAGGTACCATGTCACCATCTTCAGAGGCGATGTGATTTTATACCACTGACTTCATAAGGCTGGTAGGTACCATGTCACCATCTTCAGAGGCGATGTGATTTTAAACCACTGACTTCATAAGGCTGGTAGGTACCATGTCACCATCTTCAGTGGCGATGTGATTAAACCACTGACTTCATAAGGCTGGTAGGTACCATGTCACCATCTTCAGAGGCGATGTGATTTTAAACCACTGACTTCATAAGGCTGGTAGGTACCATGTCACCATCTTCAGAGGCGATGTGATTTTAAACCACTGACTTCATAAGGCTGGTAGGTACCATGTCACCATCTTCAGAGGCGATGTGATTTTAAACCACTGACTTCATAAGGCTGGTAGGTACCACGTCACATCCCAGTACCAGTCCCCATCCAGAGTGACTTTTAATTGATCAATGGGAAGATTTCATTTACTTCAATTTATTTTCATGCTTAAATCCAATTACGGTTCAAGCATGCTGTCCTGGGCACATACTCAGCTATCCTGAACAGGGGTTAATGGTCAGTTCTTAGTGGTTAGTTAGAGAGTAGTTGGTGTAGTGCTTTTGCACCTTCTCCTACGAGCTGCTAAAACATATACTCTGGGTAGGAGTCAGTACCGGGGTGCGAATTCGGAACATACCACTTTTAATGGGAGAAGGAAGTTGAAGTAACTCGTTTTAACGATACCACTGGAGCACACTGACTAATTAATCATTGGCTACTGGATGTCGAAACATAACTGGGTAATTCTGACATGCAGTCTTCAGAAGAAACCCACTACATTTTCCCATTAGCAGCAAGGGATCTTTCATATGCACTTTTCGACAGACAGGATAGCATTTACCATAGTTTTAGTTATACCAGTCATGGGCCACTAGTTGGGATGGGAAGAATGGGGATTTGATCCGTTGTCCCAATCACCTCAGGCAAGTGCTCTACCAACTGAACTGGATCCTGCACCTAACAGGGAGAAGATGGTACACACTTTTTTCAGTGCCAAGCTAGGACACTCATAGGTGCTATTCGAGCCATGGAACGTGTTAATTTCGAGCCCTGAACTAAGAAGACGGTCAGATAAAATGCAATACAGAATAATCCAACCAATCCAGCTGATAATGAGCAGGGAATGAGAGATCCATAATAAATTGCATGATGTGTGACTGGCTAATGAAGTAATCAGGACCGAAACACCAGGCAATCTAATTAATATCTATACACACACAGAGTGACAGTATTACGAGGACACCATGCTGGTGATAATAATAAATAATATATCTTAACAATAATCATATGTATCAATAATAAACGACACTGTAATAATAAACAATACTTGGGAGAGACTGTTCACAAATTATATAATATTGAAACGATGGGTTCAAAAGTTTGATGTCCGGGCTCGGGATTTTCAAAGCTATCTTAGCACTGTGTGTGTGTGTGTGTGTGTGTGTGTGTGTGTGTGTGTGTGTGTGTGTGTGTGTGTGTGTGTGTGTGTGTGTGTGCATGTGATGAAAAGGCTGTTAAAGTTTGTTTTGTTTAATGACTCCTATAGAGCACTATGATTTACTAATCATCGGCTATTGAATGTCAAACATTTGGTAATTTTTATATATAGTCTTAGAGAAGAAACCTGCTAAAATTTTCCATTAATAGCAAGAGATATTTTATATGCACCATCCAGACAGGATAGCACATACCACAGCCTGTGATATACTAGTCGTGTTGCACTGGTTAAAACAAGAAATAGCCCACAGGGCTATGTCCCACCCTGCATATGTTGAGTTCATGCCTCTGTGTATGTGTGTGTGTATGTGTATGTGTATGTGTATGTGTGTGCGTGTGTGTATATGTGTATGTGTGTGTGTGAGTGCGTGTGTATGTGTGTATGTCTGTGTATGTGTGTGTATGTGTGTGCGTGTATATAAGTGTTAATCTTTCCTGTGTATTCCATTTATGTTATTGAGATGGATTCCTCTTTGTTTTTCTCTTTCCTTCTTTAATATACCATAACTAGTCCCCACTACCAAACATTACTGAAAATAAGCAAAGTATCAAACCAGGCTGGGCCACAACATTCCATTACACAATGTAGAACTGATGGTCTAACCACTCTGCCATCATGGTCAGTATTTGTTTTCTGCTGTATCTAATACATCTGATGTCAAAACCTATCTACACACTGGTCACATGTATCTGGCACTGGCAGCAATCACATAGAATTAAAGACCTGTTTGTTGTTGTATTTCTGGACGATCATCTCTCACAGTTCAATGCCTCTAATCTCTAAACACACACAAAACATATCTTTGTGGGATTATTTCACATTAGCAAATGGAAGATTTTTAATAAACAGATACTCAACTTCAAAGGAATTCAGTTGAAAATCAATCAATTAAACTGACAAGGTACTAAACTGAAGCCGATACTGTTTGTTTTTGTTGTTTGGTTGGTTGGGTGGTTGGTTAGTTAGTTGGCTTTTTTTCTTCTTCTTTTCTTTTTTTACGGCAAGTGTGTGTTGTGTTGTTTTATTTTCACATGAAGGATGTTAATTATACTACATGGCAACAGGATCTGAAAATAGCCGAGGATGGTTGAGTCAGGTTTTTTAGGACACTGAAGAACCCAATATGGCCCTAGATTAAAAGGCACAATGTACTAAAGTGTCATTATAAACTAATATGCCTCTTTTTTTCTCTCAATAGTTTCCTACACGATGCACATTATCCAGAATAGGGTTTTTTCTCTATGGATTTTCATTATGAATGTTTTATATATTAAGGTAATGAGAATGATACACAGAGGGTGATAGATGAGAAAGTTGAATGAAAGTGTGAGCCGACTTTAAGGAAGGAAATGGTTTATTTCATGACACACTCAACACATTTTATTTATGATTATATGGCATTGGACATATGGTTAATGACCACACAGATATTGTGGGAGGGAACCCACTGTCGCCACTTCATGGGCTACTCTTTTCGATTAGCAGCAAGGGATCTTTTATATGCACCATCCCACAGACAGGATAGCACATACCACAGCCTTTGATGTACCAGTTGTGGTGCACTGGCTGGAGCAAGCCGACTTTAAAATCGAGTAAAGTACATTTACATGTAGACCACAAAACACTTGCTAATAAAGTCATAGACAGTACACAAACAGGAAGACAATAACTGCTGCTAAAATCAAGTATGATATACAGTGTCTTTGTATTTTGTATGGTTGTGCTAAACCCACGCACATTTCACCTGTTAGTGATTTTCATTTCAACTTATTTTCGTGCTTATATCCAATTAAGGTTCTAGTGCTAATAATGATGTATACACCTCATGGTTTACAGCTGGTGATTACATGTAAAGTGAAACATCAGTCTGGCATTCAGTAAGGAAAGAACACAGTTTTGTTGCCTTGCTGAATGATTCGTTTGTGAAAGTCACATTAAAAACCCCCAAAAACACCCATGAATAGTAGCAGATACTAAAAACCAATAGCAAGGTGTCTGCCACATGAGGGAGAATGATGACCGATCTCATGTTAAATTGACATGGGGGAATAACTCCCCTTAAATTATGGCCATTTTCACATGTAGCATTAATTCCTGACTGTAAGCAAAGTGTGTGGAAACAACTTTTCATGGCTCATTTGATCACACTAATTGAGTTAATTTGTGATGTTATTTATCCCTCCCTCATGATTTTTTTTCTTTGCTGGCAAAAACCTTGAATATGTTTTACTTTTAAGGATAATCATATACTGTTGTCCAGAAGGAAGTTAATGTGTTTATGCTATTATAGTGGCATAAATGTAATTGCATTTAACACTCTAACATTTTAACAAAACGTGGTATGTAGAATGGAAATGGTAAGGCATGCCAGTCAGTTTTTAATATTTTAAAGAAAACCTGTAGTATCCACCTTTTGAGTGTAGCATACCACAGTTTAAACTTTTGTTTGCCAAATTGGACACTGCTAATTAAAGCTCAATTTGGCAAATATATTTCATTATTCATTCACGAAATAAGTTAATTTAAACATTGTGTCGTTTGAAGATCTATTTCCATTTTAGCTGTACGTTTTGTCAGAACATCTGCCTGCACTTATTTATAATTCAGTCACCACTTTGGAAGATTTCCTACATAGAATAATGTTTTGCCATTTAGAAGACATTATGTTTTTCATCACATCACATGAGAAATGTGTCAATCGGCCAAGACGTACTGAATTGTAATTTAGCTAAATTTTGTTTGGCTATGGTTAAAACTTGCCCGTGGCTAAATATTTTCCGACTACATTCACCAAACTGGTTGTCCAGCTTAAATCCTGGTTTACTTCTATTTGGATGTTAATGTTATATCTGTTATCTCATTAATCTGGTAAATTTTAACTTTAAAAATACAAAGTATAAAATATATTTTATTATAAATTATGTATGTCGAGTTTCAAAAATGAGTCAACTGTAGACCAAAAATGAAGATACCTGCCAAATCAAATAGCTTGGACTCAGGACTAGCTCTAGGCAAGCAGAACATTTTGCTCAAATGAAAATGCAAGAAACTGATGGAACTCAGTCATTTTCCAAGAAAATAATCAATTGTTACATGAAATTATTTTACCAAATTAAAATAAAATTCATCAGTTGTTTTTCAAATTTGCAAATGGTGAATTTGGTTAATAAACAAATGAATGAATGAATGAATGAAATTTAATGACACCCCAGCACAAAAATGCACATCAGCTGTTGGGGAGTGCTGAAGCTAGCCAATTCACTACAAGCTTTAGATGGAAGTTTGACTGGTCATACATGTTGAGCAAAATCAAGGCCAGCTACAAAATCACTCTCCTGAAATGTTGTTAGACAAGCAATGACATGAAGTTTCAAATATAATCTATTAAAACATTTATTGCTTCGCAATCAACTTGCCACTCTCTTAAAACTTTTGATGCAAGTGTGGATAGAAGTGGGAATGTTCACACACCTTTCGAGGCAAAGACTGAACACGTACACTGATTTCAGTATAACAGTAACAAACAAGAACAAACACAACGATTCAAAGCTAATGGTGTGGATAGAAGTGGGAGTGATCACACACCTTTCCAGGCAAAGACTGAACATATACACTAATTTCAAGATAACAGTAACAAACATGAACAAACACAATGATTCAAAGCTAATGCACGTACTTACTGTCTTAATTACATATTGTTCATTGGCGCGGCCAGACTGCTTGGTATAGCCGACCTCATGCTTTGTGACATAATGGGGTAGGAGATGAGAGCTGTGGTCGAGGCGGCCATATTGGGTGGGATGCTCTGCGTCATGCTGCACACCGGCTGCAGGTTCTGCTGGAGTGACGCCGTTGTCAACGATGCCGCGGCCATAGTCTGTGCGAGCGTCACGGCCACGATGGTGGGGGGGTTCATGGCCACGGAGGTGTGGGGGTTCATGGCCACGGAGGTGTTGAGGGGCTGCGGCTGGGGGGCCATCTCCCGGGCCGCCAGGTGCTGGGCGGTCTGCAGGGCGTGCTGCGTGGCCATCTCACTGTTGAGCGCGATCTGCTGAGACAGGGTGGAATTAACGTGGTTCAGGTGGCTTAACGTGGGGGCGGCGGCCGCGGCAGCTGCTGCAGCAACTATAGCATTCGACTTGCTCACTCGATAGCGCGCGTTCTGCTCCAGCAACACCTCGTTGGTCGCGGTCAGGTCCGACACACTCTTCTTCAGCTCCTCCACTTTCCGCCTCAACAACATGTTCTCCTCCTCCAAGAACTGGAAACTCATGGGCACCGAGTGGAAGAAGTCAATCCTGCGTCGTTTGGAAGCCATCTGTGCCGACTCGAGACGCTCCAGTTGCTCCAGCCGGTCGTATGGGTCGTTGTTGTAGGTCGGGGGCGTGAACGAAGGAGACTGCGTTGTGTTGTTCACCACCTCCGTCTTCCGTCTCTCCAGCTCGTACTGATCGGCCGACAGGTGCCGGTACTTACACTTGGACCCACGCTTACACTCGCGCTTCATGAAGTCTTTGCAGATGGGCACCTCCCCTTTGAGGATGTGAATGTCTCTCGTTGTGACGCCGATGCCCAGAGCTGCGGCCTGCTGGATTCGTGAAGGAAGCTGTCCTATCTGGTTGTAGATGTCCTCCTCTTCACGCGTGCAGTGTAGAAACCGACACGTCGACCTCCGACATCCCGTGTTCTGAAAGTCGTGACAGAATGTGAATTCTGGTTTCTTCCCCAGTGCCTTCGTCTCTGTCGCCTCGGGGTGTCGGTACCGACACCGCTTTCCTCTCTTACACACGTTGCGTAGGTAGTCCCGACATATGTCATCGTCCTTACCGTTCTCCTGGTAGCGAGATGACCTGTTGTCATCACTACCACTGTCACTGTTGTCCGACATGCTGGACGAAACCACAACGGCTTTCATGCAGAACTTGCTCCAAGGATGTGCAAATGATGGCAGAAATGGGGGCATGAATTCCTTGTGATTTTTATCACATTCAACAACAAAATTAAATTCTCGTGGTGATCAGTCCATTATTACTACACATAAAATCTACTGATTCTGTTCTTGTTTTAACCAAACAGGCCCATTATAAAAGTCTGTCTCTGTCCCGACATATTCATCTGATGCACTGTCAACCAGCAACTGCGCTGACCTGTTCAAAACACAACACAGACACTACAGCAGCTTTTGTTTAGTGTTCACGTTAGTAGTGGCAAACAGCAACAGGCACAGCCACAGCACGGGAAAGGAAGCTGGCGCCGCGAGTATTAAAGCCTCTTGTTCCTCGCTGGCCTCCTCCAGTAAGCCTTATAATAGTCACTGATTAACTGCAACAGCTCAGAGCTAAGTCTCCAGGGATCTGAAATAAAACAAACAGCTTGTTAATGATTAGATGCATCACAGCGCAATTAAACATTTATAGCAAGTCTTGCGATTCTGTTGGACACTACAGTGCTGCAGGTTTTAATTGGAGAGTCTCCAGACTGCGGCTCAAGTGCGTGCATTGATTAGCTGAGGAGGCGGCCACGGTGGGTGAGAAACTGTCAAGCAGGTATCAAGGCTCTGTCTATGGAGCAGGGTTCAAGAACTCAGTGTGGAAATATTTTACCTGATTTTCTCCCATTCACCAAGTAGATTTTTAAATGTTCTAGACCAGAATACAAGAGAAATCCTGAGAAACAAAGACATTTTAGTATAGGCTATTACATTCCATTTCAACGTAAAATATAAAAACATTATGGTTTCAATGGTACCTACCCTACAGGTATAACTAGAAAAACGTATACATAATTTTCCAAAACAGAAATTAGTTACCACATTTAGGGGAAAAAAAGAGCTATTATGAAAATATATACCATATATACCAGTATATAAAAAAAGAGAAAAAAAAAGAGAAAAAAACAATGCCACAATTTATGACATTTTTAAATGAAAGGTGTCACAGATAACAAGATTCGTTTATCTAATCATGGCTTATAAATGAAAATTGCATTCACGTGAGATGCTAAATACATCTACATGTGAACACACTTCCATCAATTTACATGTATACAGCACAGGATGTTCTGTATTAACATGCCCAACAATTTAAAGTTATGAAATTTTAACTCTTCCATCTTGAAAAGTTTCTAAATTTGTTAAAACATAATAACCACTAAAGCACACTGATTTATTAATTATCGGCTATTGGATGTCAAACATTTGCTGATAATTTTTTAACTCATAGTTTTAGAGGAAAGCCACTACATTTTCCCATTAACATCAAGGGATCTTTTAAATGCACCTTCCCCAGGGATAGGCTAGCACAACCACAGCCTTGATATCCCAGTCATGTTGCACTGGCTGTTGGGATAATGAGATAGGCCTGCACATACTACAGCCTTGATATCCCAGTCATGGTGCACTGGCTGTTGGGATAATGAGATAGGCCCGCACATACTACAGCCTTGATATCCCAGTCATGGTGCACTGGCTGTTGGGATAATGGGATACACTAGCACAACCATAGCCTTGATATCCCAGTCATGTTGCACTGGCTGTTGGGATAATGAGATAGGCCCGCACATACTACAGCCTTGATATCCCAGTCATGGTGCACTGGCTGTTGGGATAATGAGATAGGCCCGCACATACTACAGCCTTGATATCCCAGTCATGGTGCACTGGCTGTTGGGATAATGGGATACACTAGCACAACCATAGCCTTGATATCCCAGTCATGGTGCACTGGCTGTTCGGATAATGAGATAGGCCCGCACATACTACAGCCTTGATATCCCAGTCATGGTGCACTGGCTGTTGGGATAATGGGATACACTAGCACAACCATAGCCTTGATATCCCAGTCATGGTGCACTGGCTGTTGGGATAATGAGATAGGCCCGCACATACTACAGCCTTGATATCCCAGTCATGGTGCACTGGCTGTTGGGATAATGGGATAGGCTAGCACATACCACAGCCTTGATATACCAATCATGGTGCAATGGCTGTTGGGATAATGAGATAGGCCCACACATACTACAGCCTTGATATCCCAGTCATGGTGCACTGGCTGTTGGGATAATGAGATAGGCCCGCACATACTACAGCCTTGATATCCCAGTCATGGTGCACTGGCTGTTGGGATAATGAGATAGGCCCGCACATACTACAGCCTTGATATCCCAGTCATGGTGCACTGGCTGTTGGGATAATGGGATACACTAGCACAACCATAGCCTTGATATCCCAGTCATGGTGCACTGGCTGTTGGGATAATGAGATAGGCCCGCACATACTACAGCCTTGATATCCCAGTCATGGTGCACTGGCTGTTGGGATAATGGGATAGGCTAGCACATACCACAGCCGTGATATACCAATCATGGTGCAATGGCTGTTGGGATAATGAGATAGGCCCACACATACTACAGCCTTGATATCCCAGTCATGGTGCACTGGCTGTTGGGATAATGAGATAGGCCAGCACATACTACAGCCTTGATATCCCAGTCATGGTGCACTGGCTGTTGGGATAATGGGATACACTAGCACATACCACAGCCTAGATATACCAGTCATGGTGCACTGGCTGTTGGGATAATGAGATAGGCCAGCACATACCACAGCCTTGATATACCAGTCATGGTGCACTGACTGTTGAGATAATGGGATAGACTAGCACATACCACAGCCTTGATATCCCAGTCATGGTGCACTGGTTGTTGGGATAATGGGATAGGCCAGTACATACCACAGCATTGATATCCCAGTCATGGTGCACTGGCTGTTGGGATAATGGGATAGACTAGCACATACTACAGCCTTGATATATCAGTCATGGTGCACTGGCTGTTGGGATAATGGGATAGGCCAGCACATACCACAGCCTTGATATACCAGTCATGGGATATACTAGCACATACCACAGCCTTGATATACCGGTCATGGTGCACTGGCTGTTGGGATAATGGTATAGACTAGCACATACCACAGCCTTGATATCCCAGTCATGGTGCACTGGCTGTTGGGATAATGAGATAGGCCCGCACATACTACAGCCTTGATATCCCAGTCATGGTGCACTGGCTGTTGGGATAATGGGATAGGCTAGCACATACCACAGCCTTGATATACCAATCATGGTGCAATGGCTGTTGGGATAATGAGATAGGCCCACACATACTACAGCCTTGATATCCCAGTCATGGTGCACTGGCTGTTGGGATAATGAGATAGGCCAGCACATACTACAGCCTTGATATCCCAGTCATGGTGCACTGGCTGTTGGGATAATGGGATACACTAGCACATACCACAGCCTAGATATACCAGTCATGGTGCACTGGCTGTTGGGATAATGAGATAGGCCAGCACATACCACAGCCTTGATATACCAGTCATGGTGCACTGACTGTTGAGATAATGGGATAGACTAGCACATACCACAGCCTTGATATCCCAGTCATGGTGCACTGGTTGTTGGGATAATGGGATAGGCCAGTACATACCACAGCATTGATATCCCAGTCATGGTGCACTGGCTGTTGGGATAATGGGATAGACTAGCACATACTACAGCCTTGATATATCAGTCATGGTGCACTGGCTGTTGGGATAATGGGATAGGCCAGCACATACCAAAGCCTTGATATACCAGTCATGGGATATACTAGCACATACCACAGCCTTGATATACCGGTCATGGTGCACTGGCTGTTGGGATAATGGTATAGACTAGCACATACCACAGCCTTGATATCCCAGTCATGGTGCACTGGCTGATGTGATAATGGGATAGCCCAGCACATACCACAGCCTTGATATATCAGTCATGGTGCACTGGTTGTTGGGATAATGGGATAGGCCAGTACATACCACAGCATTGATATCCCAGTCATGGTGCACTGGCTGTTGGGATAATGGGATAAACTAGCACATACCACAGCCTTGATATACTGGTCATGGTGCACTGGCTGTTGGGATAACGGGATAGACTAGCACATACCACAGCCTTGATATATCGGTCATGCTGCACTGGCTGTTGGGATAATGGTATAGACTAGCACATACCACAGCCTTGATATACCGGTCATGGTGCACTGACAGTTGGGATAATGGAATAGGCCAGCACATACCACAGCCTTGATATACTAGTCATGGTGCACTGGCTGTTGGGATGGGGGAAAACCCAACCATAGAATGGGTCAACTGAGGTTGATCAATCCTACAGAGCAAGCATCTCTAGTGAGTACACGACCAACCGAGTTAGTCCCAGCTTCTTTCCTTCCATCCAACAGAGTTGTCCATCGAAATATAATATGTTAAACATCATTACTTGCACTATTCACCTTTTTATATAATATTTTCACACGACCTGAAATATAATACATAATTACTTGCACTAAAGTGTATCATAAAATATTGTTTGTTTCCGGACCGGCCTCGTTGGCGTCGTGGCAGGCCATCGGTCTACAGGCTGGTAGGTACTGGGTTTGGATCCCAGTCGAGGCACGGGATTTTTAATTCAGATACCGACTCCAAACCCTGAGTGAGTGCTCCGCAAGGCTCAATGGGTAGGTGTAAACCACTTGCACCGACCAGTGATCCATAACTGGTTCAACAAAGGCCATGGTTTGTGCTATCCTGTCTGTGGGAAGTGCAAATAAAAGATCCCTTGCTGCCTGTCGTAAAAAAGTAGCCTATGTGGCGACAGCGGGTTTCCTCTCAAAATCTGTGTGGTCCTTAACCATATGTCTGACGCCATATAACCGTAAATAAAATGTGTTGAGTGCGTCGTTAAATAAAACACATCTTTCTTTGTTTGTTTCTGGTTACCCAACTGACCTAAATTGAACCTGCTGACCGTAATTTTTTAAAAATATTTTAATGTCCAAATTTAAAAAAAATATAATAACGATTTCCACGAAAACATTCCAAAACTATCACAAGCACTAATTTGGTGTCGTCGTAAATCAGATCGTTCTATATTAATTTTGTTTAC
This sequence comes from Gigantopelta aegis, assembly GCF_016097555.1. Classification (NCBI taxonomy): domain Eukaryota; kingdom Metazoa; phylum Mollusca; class Gastropoda; order Neomphalida; family Peltospiridae; genus Gigantopelta; species Gigantopelta aegis. Next base: position 49,685,525 of record NC_054707.1, on the reverse strand, counting down.
ATGGAATCGTTTTCTTCTAACAATTGTTTGATGGAGTTACTTCCCTTCAAATTGAAAGAAGTTCGGTAACTTCCGTGAAATATCGGGCAAAGAGTTCTGATTGTCAGAAAATTGTCTTCACGAAAATATGTGATGTTTTCCAATTTACTCCAGCGACAAACTGGCCTTGTAGAAATTTATTGACTTTCTGATAAGCTACAGGAGGGGGTGTTTACCGATACTGATGCAGTTTACTGTTAAATCAAATGATTAAATATGTCAGTAAAATCCCTCCAAACTGCACACAAACTGCACACTGTCTAAGTCAGTGACCTAAAATTATTTTCCAAAATAAAATGTTTTTCCTACCTACCTACCCTATTTTTTTCTAGTATGTAATAGGAAACAAGTAACTTTTTGTTTTCAGCCTAATCATTATTTAATATAATATAATGACAGGGATGTGCATCAAACGACTTGAAACATAATATGTCAATCACCTTTACTTGAACTAATCTTGTTTTCCCCCTTTGATTAATAGCAACTGAGCATGTTTTATTTACAACAAACTTGCTGCTCTCCTTTCATGGGTTTTTATCCAAATAAACTGTCAAACATCTGACTTACAGGTAACTGTTCCGGAACAGCCCTGAAGTCTCTCATCAATGGTAATGATTAGGTCTCACTACACAGATGCCATATGCCACTGAAATTCATTCTAAAGTGCTCAACTTCAAATCAAGACTGCTAATAGAATAGGTTCTCATTGGCACCATCCACATTATACATGCATTACCATGTCATTAAACATTTATGTCAAATCATGCCATTCTTCTGCTGGACAAACGAGAAGGTTTTAGCTGGACAAACATGAAGGTTTCAAGTGAAGTTTCAGCTGGACAAACATGAAGGTTTCAAGTGAAGGTTTCAGCTGGACAAACATGAAGGTTTCAAGTGAAGTTTCAGCTGGACAAACATGAAGGTTTCAGCTGGACAAACGTGAAGGTTTCAGCTGGACAAACATCAAGGTTTCAAGTGAAGGTTTCAGCTGGACAAACCTCAGGGTTTCAGCTGGACAAACGTCAAGCTTTCAGCTGGACAAATGTGACAGTTTCAGCTGGATAAACGTCAAGGTTTCAGCTGGACAAACGTCAAGGTTTCAGCTGGACAAACGTGACAGTTTCAGCTGGATAAACGTCAAGGTTTCAGCTGGACAAACCTCAGGATTTCAGCTGGACAAACGTCAAGCTTTCAGCTGGACAAATGTGACAGTTTCAGCTGGATGAATGTCAAGGTTTCAGCTGGACAAACGTCAAGGTTTCAGCTGGACAAACCTCAGGATTTCAGCTGGACAAACATCAAGGTTTCAGCTGGACAAACATGACAGTTTCAGCTGGACAAACATGACAGTTTCAGCTGGATAAACGTCAAGGTTCAGCTGCACAAACGTCAAGGTTTCAGCTGGCCAAACGTCAAGGTTTCAGCTGGCCAAACATCAAGGTTTCAGCTGGACTAACGTCAAGGTTTCAGCTGGCCAAACGTCAAGGTTTCAGCTGGACTAACGTCAAGGTTTCAGCTGGCCAAACGTCAAGGTTTCAGCTGGCCAAACGTCAAGGTTTCAGCTGGCCAAACGTCAAGGTTTCAGCTGGCCAAACGTCAAGGTTCAGCTGGACAAACGTCAAGGTTTCAGCTGGCCAAACATCAAGGTTTCAGCTGGACAAACATCAAGGTTTCAGCTGGACAAACGTCAAGGTTCAGCTGGACAAACGTCAAGGTTTCAGCTGGCCAAACATCAAGGTTTCAGCTGGACAAACATCAAGGTTTCAGCTGGCCAAACATCAAGGTTTCAGCTGGACAAACTTCATATCATGTGATACCATTAAACAAAGTTTCTTTTGTCTAACTAACCACTAGAGCACATAGATTTATTAATCATCGGCTATTGGATGTCAAACATTTGGTAATTTTGAAATATAGTTTTAGAGAGGAAACCCGTTAAATTTTTCAATTAGTAGCAAGGGATGTTTTATATGCACCATCCCACAGACAAGTTAGCACATACCATGGCCTTTGATATACCAGTCGTGGTGCACTGGCTGGAACGAGAAATAGCCCAATGGGTCCACCGACGGGAATCGATCTGAGACAGACCATACAGCAAGCGAGCGCTTTACCACTGGGCTACATCCCACCCCTCTCATTGTACAAAACAAACTTTAACTTTAAACATCAAATCTAGACCTGTTAAAACTCTTAACATCAAAGTAAGAAGACCACGATGCGCGTTTAGACTCGGATCAATCCCAGTCAGTGGGCCCATTGGTCTATTTCTAGTTCCAGCCAGTGCTCCATAAGTAGTGTAACAAAATCTGTGATGTGTACCATCCTGTCTCTGTGGGATAGTGCATATAAAAAAGATCCATTCCTACTAACTGAAAGAGAAGAGTTGCCCATTGTGTGGCGGCAGCAGGTATCCTTTCTAATTATCTCTATAGTTTTTAACAGATGTCTGAAACAATAAAACTTTAGTTAAAATGTGTTGAGTGTGTTGTTAAATAAAACACTTTCTTTATTTTTTTTTTTTTTTTTTTTTTGCTTTCTCTACTTACACCCTCCTGTTCAGCTGAGGTACCAGCCTGATTTCAGAAAAGATGGTCAACATGGATATCCCTCACCCCCACCCCTTTACACATACCAATTAACATAACACTAACAGAAAAAAAGATGCATACAAAGAATATACTTTTAGTATCAATTAACTGTAGTCTATAGCCAAGTTTCAGACAATTATCATTTAATTTGTACTGAATTCTGTGGATATCACAGTAATTAGTAATAACAAATATATTAATATTTTAATGGGTTTACATGAGCCTGAAAAATCAATGAATACATGTATTGAAAAAACAAGCAAAAACACTGCAAATCCACATTATTGATTGATAATATAATTGATCTGCTTGACAACACTGTACATAGAGCACCAACAAAATCTCTCTGAAACAAAACCAGAAAAAAACTGAAAGTGAGAAAAGCCTGGGTCATTAAAATTTATACTTTTAAAAGATTCTCTAAAAAGGATCTACATTTTAGGACTTTAGCCTTATATGAAAAAATTATCTAATAATATTAGTTATCAAGACTTGAGATTTAAAGGCATATTGTCACAGACCACTGACCTATTTAATGGCCTAACAAAATATCACCTGAACAAAAATAATTTGATTTGTCCCTAAATGTACTTTATTCAACCATCTTCATAACCGCCATACTCCATTTATTAATGATATTTTGTAAAAATAATTGAATTATGGCAATGGTCCATAATTCAAAAACTAAAATTGCCGAAAGGGTTGGCATGGATTTCACTCCATCATGGTTCAGTAAAGGTGATGCGATAGCTAGATTTGGTTTCCAACAATTAATGTAATTTTTATTTATTATCTATTTTTAGAGAAATAAGGTCCTTAAATCCGTGACAGTATGCCTTTAATATAAAGAGACTGTCCTGAGTTATTATTAAGTTGTTTCACACAAACAATTTTCAGTCATTAAAAGTTCATATTAAATAGTTTCTTGTTTATAATATTAGTTTCAAGCTAATTATCAAGCTAATGTTTGCATTTTCTCAAACTATTTTTCCTAATATATTTTTGTTCATATGTACAAAATTACTGGAAGGCAAAATCAATGTGAGCTACTGTGAACATCAGAATAACCAGAAATACACTGAATATATAATCACTAATATTGTAAAGATAAAAAATCATTTATTATGTAATTTTAATTGTTAAAAGAGCTCTATTTGAAGGAAACATTACAATGTCACCAAACCGCAGCACAGTCTATTCATCTTTAGCTTATAAAGGTGATAATCTGGGCAATGTGTTCATCAGTAGGAAGTTTTTATTTAATGATGCTTAACACATTTTAATTAAGGCTATATGGTGTCGGACATATGGTTAAGGACCACACAGATAATGAGAAAGGAAACCTACTGCCGCTAAGCAATGGGTTCCTCTTTTCAATGAGCAGCAAGGGATCTTTTATATGCACTATCCCATAGATAGGATAGTACATACAACGGTCTTTGATATACCAGTTTGTGGGGATCTGGTTTCAACAGTAGGAGGCAGGAGACAATTTTTAATGGCTACTGCCACCATTGATGCCTGCTTTTCAAACTTATATATATATATACATGTATCTGATTACTTTTCTCAAATAGCCACCTTTATCAAAGATAACGGTTACTGATACTTCCTTAAATTACCAAGCTTAAAGGTTACATGTTTGTATATATGGTTTTATACGTGTCAGAAGATGACAGCAATTGGGGCTATATAGTTATTTGATTTTAAACTAAGGGTGTTGGTAATGCATTATCTTCAGAGTTTTGGCAGACCAGTGCACTCAAACCCCTTCTTGCTTCTGAAGCCTATGGATGTTCGGCTTTTATGGTTTTTAGCAGGTACCTATGTATCACGATGGGCCGATCTGATTATTAAAATTTTCAATGCAATAATCTATAGCTGTTTACTACAAGCTGAAGTTAAAGCACTCACTGCTATTTTAGCAATGATAAAGACACATTTGCAGTTCGTAATGATGTTTGGCACAGGGGAGACAATTATTTATATATAAAGACCACACACAAAATAAAATGTTAATGAAACCATTGGTATGTTCAGGACAGCGACGCTCATGAACAATTTGACTGGTACAAATTGTGTTCTATCATATCACATTCATTTTACACTGAGCCCCCAAAAACCAGTATAGTGAGCGATCGTGAGTACTCATTTTCCTGAACATACCGCATGTACATGCATAGGTGAAAACATGCAGCATATATATCCACCAAAATAATTACTTAACCATGTGATCAGTTCTCAAATAAATGAACTCGAAATGGTAATTGAACACAAATCTTGTCAAGCACAACACTGAAAACACCACTGACATACTTATTGAACGTTGTGTAATATTGTACTTAATAATTAAATGTCATACCGTATTTTGTGTGTCTTGTTGTCCCGATATCTGCTCGACACATGATCAATGGTGGCATGGATTTCCAATACCCACCACAAACGCTCCATTGTTTGAACTATAGTTACACATTTTTAATGAAACCAGACACTCACAACATGGACATGCAGACTGAAGTAAAAAGAGATCTCAAAAAAAAAACACCCAGAAAAAAGAATTCAGGTACAGAGTTATCAGAAAAAGGCACATGTTAGCATTTGCTCTTTCTAAGAAATGTCAGGAAAGTATTTTCCCAGATGGTCAGTGTTAAAGGAAGAAATCGTTATGGCAGTTTCACTCAACAATGAACCGGCCTTATATCATATGTTAATGGCAAGGTAGACGTACAGTCCAACCATCCAAAATGGTCACCTCCATTAAACAATCACCCGTCTTAAAAGGCCACTCCATTATTTTCCATAATCATCCAAAGTAGTAGAGAAAAGAACTTCATTAATTAAACAACCACCTGTATTAAAGGTCACTCTATTATTTTCAGAAATAATCTAAAAATAGAATAGAATTGACCTGTATTACTCAGCCACCTGTCTTTAAAGGCCACTCTATTATTCTCCATAATGATCTAAAACAGTACAGAACTGATCTGTATATAACAGGCACCTGTCTTAAGAGGCCAAATTGTGCTATTCATACAAGGTGTCCATTTAAAAGAGCTCTCACTGTAGCAGTATGCTGGCAGTTATTTGTATACTACAAACACCTGACCAGTCACATCCAGTTAACACATCAATACACAGAAAACCGAACAATAATCACCAAGGTGTGTGTGTGCGAAATCACTATTTACCTTGGGTACAAATATTCTTAGATTTCGCACATCAGAGTTATTCACACAGACTACAGTCACCGAGATCATTTGTAGGTCATAAATGGCTGTTTAGTAGATTCATGCACTGCCAGAGAAATTGCCATCTACTCTGTCATCAGAAACACCATCCTAGGTGATTACTTTTGTAATTAGCCGCCCACATTCAAGCATAATAAAGATTTATAAATTATTTTTTATAAAATAGAAAAAAATAAGCAAACCATTAAAGACTTCTGGGATTTATCCAGGCTTTCTGAGGGTCTGAACACAGACCCCTTCCCAAAAGAAAGTTGCACCGAAGATGACCATTTTCTGTACTGACAATTCCTAGTATACATATATTCTATTCTATTGTGTCTGTTGTAATAAATTAATTTAACAGTGGTGTACTGCATCATTCAGTGGCCTGAAAAGAACTTAAGTATTAATTACTCACACTAATTTTCCCAATCCCAAGAGATTTTTAAAATGCATGACAGTATATATAACAGAGTTTGATATACCAGTTGCGGGGTACTGGTTGGGATGGGAAAACCCCAATAGGTCTTACCCAAACACCTTTTAAATGTCAATACATTGCTCCTATTACCTCTCATGTTGCAATCCCCAAAGGAAAACTGTTGCAATACATGACATATATATCATTTTGTTATGGTTCTATTCAAGAGTAGTATTTATATTCTACTGAAAGCTTTTTAAATATCATATTTTTAGAAAGCACTTAACATACTTAACATTCACAAAAAAGACTGGAAGTTAAAGTCTTAATAACAGCAAAACCATTCTTGAAAAAACGCATACAAAAAAGCAATTGTTCTTTAACTTGTCTAACACTGCTTTATTGTTGCATTCCATTTAATAGTCCATTAAAATATTATATCTGACTCAGTTTGTGATAAGCCGACCTTCCTGCTGAACAGTTAATGGCAATAAATATAGCTCTCATTACTGTCTCTTAAACAGTACAGAGAAAAGGAAGAAGAAGAAAAGTAGAGAGTAGACTATGAAGTGTGAGAGGATTAACAAACAATAATATACTACTTAAGGCTTTCTTTATAATGTAAATTACCACAATGTAGCCCAGTGCTAAAGCATTTGCCTCGTGGATGGTAGGTCTAGGATCGATCCCAGTCAGTGGACCCATTGGGCTATTTCTCGTTCCAGCCAGTGCACCATGATTGGTATATTAAAGGCCATGGTATATGCTATCCTGTCTGTGGGATGGTGCATATAAAAAATCCTGTGCTTCTAATGGAAAAATGTGGCAGGTTTCCAATAGCCGATGAGTAATAAATCAATGTGCTCTAGTGGAGTCGTTAAAGAAAACAAACCTTCAGGCTTTCTTCATAATGTAACTTACCACAAACATGCATGCACAAGTGTATGTACAAATTCACATAATACTATATAAAACTAACACAGACACACATACCTGTCTTGGACAAAATTCTCTGGGGGGGGTTTTATGGAAACACACCAAAAATGTCCCATACCTATACCTAGACAGACACAAACACAGAGCTGTGGTATGTATTGACCATTAACCACTGGCCTTAAATGTTAACACTAGCAGACAACACAACTGATTTAATGTTAACACTCCTAGTAACATACCATTGGTTTTCCTTTTTTATTTAACACAGTTAGATTTAACTTTTAGTAGACTTTTTAGGTTTTGAAAAACTCTATATTGAGAGATCTAATTCTTGAGAAAATACATTAATTAATTCTGTAACCAGTAAGCGGAAAAAGTTATCTGTGTGATCATCAGTTTGTGAAAAGAAGGAACCAACTGCTTTACCTGACAGCCTGAGCCTAGCGTTAAAGGGACATACTCTAGTTTTTAAACACTAAGGCATATTTTTGACTATTATAGCCGTTTTTGATAACTGAAATCATACTTTACTTAGATTTTATAGGTTAGATTATCAATTTCTGTACATTCAAAGTGTTTTTGGTCTTTCCGATGTTTTTAATATCACAAAATGCATTTATCATATTTTTAAAAATGCACGTGCATCTGAGAAGTAACCGTTATGGAGTTGAGTTTTAGTCTATTTTTAGAAGGTATTTCACCATTTCAAAGTCACAGACTCATGTTTCACTCAATCGTAACTTTATCCAAATGTGTTATAGGTTTGAAGATTAAATAAGCTTAGTGTTAATTTTCACTGGTTGAAACTAGTGTCTGTCCCTTTAAATAATTAGTACTGTGAGTACAGCTAACCAAATACATGTATATCAAATAATACATCAGAAGACACAGTCATTGTTTAATCATCTACCTTCAAGAATTTTATCTCACAACAATTGATTGATTTTTAAAACTGTTATGTCAAAGATGATGAGACCGAGACACAATACCATACAATCAGATGGTGTGTCATAGCTCATCACTGTGTGACTAATTGCTGTGAACACAATGGCCCTAAATGACCTGGCACACAATGGACAAACATGACAAACAAGGTAATCACTCGGCACATACATGTATACAGGCTGCCAGAAATATGGCATCTTCACATATGGCTTGGGGTGGGATCTAGCTCCAGCTCCAGTGGTGGAGCGCTCGGGGCGGGATCTAGCTCCAGTGGTGGAGCGCCCAGGGTGGGATCTAGCTCCAGCTCCAGTGGTGGAGCACTCGGGGTGGGATCTAGCTCCAGTGGTGGAGCGCCCAGGGCGGGATCTAGCTTCAGTGGTGGAGCGCCCAGGGCGGGATCTAGCTCCAGTGGTGGAGCGCCCAGGGCAGGATCTAGCTCCAGTGGTGGAGCGCCCGGGGCGGGATCTAGCTCCAGCTCCAGTGGTGGAGCGCCCGGGGCGGGATCTAGCTCCAGCTCCAGTGGTGGAGCGCCCAGGGTGGGATCTAGCTCCAGTGGTGGAGCACCTGGGGCGGGATCTAGCTCCAGCTCCAGTGGTGGAGCGCCCGGGGCGGGATCTAGCTCCAGCTCCAGTGGTGGAGCGCTCGGGGTGGGATCTAGCTCCAGCTCCAGTGGTGGAGCGCTCGGGGTGGGATCTAGCTCCAGCTCCAGTGGTGGAGCGCCCAGGGCGGGATCTAGCTCCAGTGGTGGAGCGCCCAGGGTGGGATCTAGCTCCAGTGGTGGAGCGCTTGGGGTGGGATCTAGCTCCAGCTCCAGTGGTGGAGCGCTTGGGGCGGGATCTAGCTCCAGTGGTGGAGCGCTCGGGGTGGGATCTAGCTCCAGTGGTGGAGCGCTTGGGGCGGGATCTAGCTCCAGTGGTGGAGCGCTTGGGGCGGGATCTAGCTCCAGTGGTGGAGCGCTTGGGGTGGGATCTAGCTCCAGCTCCAGTGGTGGAGCGCTCGGGGTGGGATCTAGCTCCAGTGGTGGAGCGCTTGGGGCTGGATCTAGCTCCAGTGGTGGAGCGGGGCGGGGTCTAGCTCCAGTGGTGGAGCGCTCGGGGCGGGATCTAGCTCCAGTGGTGGAGCGCTCGGGGTGGTATCTAGCTCCAGTGGTGGAGCGCTCGGGGTGGTATCTAGCTCCAGTGGTGGAGCGCTCTGGGTGAGATCTAACTCCAGTGGTGGAGCGCTCGGGGTGGGATCTAGGTCCAGCTCCAGTGGTGGAGCGCTCGGGGTGAGATCTAGCTCCTTGACATGGCACAGGCACAGTGTGTGCAGTCTTTAAATGGCACAGGCACAGTGTGTGCAGTCTTTAAATGGCACAGGCACAGTGTGTGCAGTCTTTAAATGGCACAGGCACAGTGTGTGCAGTCTTTGACATGGCACAGGCACAGTGTGTGTGGTCTTTGACATGGCACAGGCACAGTGTGTGCAGTCTTTGACATGGCACAGGCACAGTGTGTGTGGTCTTTAACATGGCACAGGCACAGTGTGTGCAAGATTACCAAAACCCCATGTACATAGAAATGCTACCATGGTTTTTTTAATGTGTCCATTTTCCATTATCAATGTGTTGCCATGAAAGAGAGCCTTAATAGTGAAAGATCTGAATATGTCTATGTCTGTGTAAACAAATATCAACAATTAGTTCTGTTATAAACTACAACTGATATTAAAATGACTAGCACATAAAAAGAACATTGCTTAAATGAACATTATTTATTATATACTATATTATACAGTATAAATAGAATTAACATTGTAACTAGTTTTTTGTAATACGATGACTACCTTTATAGCATCAGAACATCATCATAAAGGGATGAAAATGAAGAATCTCCATTACAAGAATTGAATTTTGTGTCAGAGATAAGAAACTAATAATGATAAATCAATCAGTGGTTCTAACATAGATTAAACTAGACTAATAAAACTAATGTATTTCGATTTTCTTTCTTTTAGCCTTAACAGGTGGATGCAGTGTCACTTCTACCATACAGTGGACAAATACTGTTTAACAAAGTGCTGGGGTGGGGCATTAGACAAATATTTGTTCTAAGCCTAACAATGAATCTATTACCTGAGATAGAGAAAGCCCCCACCATGCAACCTGCCAGTGATCAGTATCATGTTAAAGAGTGAAGTTCAGATGTGATCACATTCTCCCCAGGTTCCTCTGCACCAGTGTCAGGTGGCACTGCTCTGCACCATACCTCAACCACATGGAGTGCAATATCAGCTGCAGCAACAGCCTTATTACTAGTCTTAACCTTGCTAAATTCAACTTAAAAGTCTGATTAGTTTCCCCCAGGTTCTTCTAACTTCCTAACCTTTTGCCGATTGATTACAGACAATCTTGGACTCCTACCCTCACAAACTGATGCTCTTTCCTTCTCTGGTCTGTTGGGTGGTAACTGTCTCGTAATGCAAGAACGAGACACCTGCTGCTGTCATACACAATTAAGTTAGTTTCTAATTAGCAATAAAAGGACAACACATACCATGGAATGAACACCACTAGGTAACGCCTACAATTACAGCACTGACTGATCATCGATGTCTCTGTATAGCAAAATGTACAAATGTTAATTACCATATCTTGTATTTGACCTTCTGTAAGGATGATTTCACATTCCTTCACCAGATACAGGTCCAACTTTAATGATTAGTTACTGGTAGATATATTTTCCTACCAAACATACGCATGGCAAACGTTGAGTTTTTATTGTTGTAGGGTTTTAACAAAATGCCATTATCGTGAAGACAATGTAAAGTAAAAGGAGCCAGCACGCAGTGTTAATCAGCAAACCCTACAAACTCCATTCTCTCCGTACACACAGCCGGTACACCGTGTATGTTTTCTCACAACCGGACATTGATCTAATTGATTTTGCTCTGGCAGACAAAAAGAATAAACTTGCTTCCATTGGGAATTGATTTAACCACACTCGCGTCCCCCTAAGGACTAAACTTCAGAAACTTTTTACTGCTTACAACATTAGCACATGTTTGCCAAGATGAAAACTCTACAATGGCCACAAGGTATTTGGTAAGTCGCTTCAAATGGCTGTGGTGTTTCGGGACAGCACAGACCATTGTTAAATGGATCGTAACTTAAGGCTGGAAACATTGGCCACTGGGTGAATCAATGCTGAAAAGTGATGGAAGTAAACATTCAAAGTACAGCGCATTTTAGACGAGACATCGCAGCTGACATTGTCTCACTGTCTTTTCTGACACTGTTAAAAAAAAGAAGCCAAGCCTAGTTCGTAGTAAAAGATGGACTTTAATCTAAGAAAGTGTGACACAGTCCACTGGATTTCCTACAGTCTTCAAACCCCATTAAGACAGACATCTTCTGTTAGATGGACTACAATCTTGGACTTTAATCTGGAAGAGTGTCCCCATTAAGCCAGACATCTTCTGTTTGATGGACTTTAATTTGGAAAAGTGTTCCCATTGAGACACACATCAGACAGACTTCAACTTGGACATTAAGACAGACATTTGTTAAGACGTGTTAGATGGACTTTAATTTGAAAAAAAAAGAATCCACAACAAGACATGTATCTCCTGTTAGATGGACTTTAATTTGAAAAAATAGTTGTGTTTTTTTTTCTTGCTTTTTTGTTATTTCCAAAACACTTACTTTCTTCTTATGTCAAACCAAACTGAAATTATTTACAATTTTTTTTTTATAGAATGTTGGCACAAACTATAGATTAATTATTAAGTTTACATCACAAACATACTTTGATTTAAAATTTATTTTTGTTCTGGGTTTTTTTTTTGGCATACAAAGAATTCTTATTAACACAAGACAGACAGTAGCAATCTAAACATATTTTTTATTAAACACCACACAAATTAAGCTTATGAAAAGTGATATTTCAATTAAAATATCTGCTGAAAATTATCTGCTTACTGCAAAGCACTAAGAAAAGATTAGGTTTTTTTCTTGATGCCGAATTCAATTTTTATGACTTCAAACCTGGTAAAACTGCATTAATCTACATACAACAAACACCTACATGATCGCCATACAGTAACATTGCATTCTGGCATCTGATGACACAGGAAACATATTAAATCAAGACATAAATAACCATAAAACCATGAAGTAAGAGTACAGTATCAAGAAACATGATCACAAAGTTTTGAATTTGTGAAAATTCTATTCAGTAAAGTATTAAACTAAAGGTAAATACGTATACATGGGCTGTGACTGATGTTACATACTAGCAAAATTTTAGAAATTCAAATGCCTGTATTTTAATTATTTTAATTATGTTCCAAGCATAAAACATTGTCTGGACATGTTATGTCAGTCACCGTGGAATTGTCCATATATTCATGTTTACTGTTAACTCCATCCTAGGTTTAAAGCCAGGATCACCTCAGATCTAGCTCTTATCTGGGAACTAGGTTTCTATCTTAGTACTACATGTACTAATTAACCCAACTGATTCTACCCGTAACAGTAGACCATGGTGTGTGGTGACCATACCTTCAATTCTGGCTCCAGCCAGTGCACCACATCAAAGGCTGTGGTATGTGCTATCCTGTCTATGGGATGGTGCATATAAAAGATCTCTTGCTGCTAATCGAAAAGAGTAGCCCATTAAATGGTGACAGCAGGTTTCCTCTCTCAATATCTGTGTGGTCCTTAACCATATTTCTGATGCCATATAACCATAAATAAAATGTGTTAAGTGCGTCGTTAAATAAAACATTTCCTTCCTTCCTTCCATACCTTCAAGCACTAGCAGGCTTTCTGCCAGACGGTAAACGGCGTAAAATTACAAATCCTAAAATGTTGCAAATTGATGGCTATGTTCTTATAGTTAGATAGATTATAGTTAAAGAACTGCTAATAAAAATGTGTTAAAGTGCATGAAATGCAGTGTCCAACTTCAAAACAGTTTAACCCACAATCACCTAGTATTACAGACAGCTGAATTACATGTCCAGTATTGTGTGGGTAACTCCACACTGAATGAAAGCATGAAGTCATCATCCTGAACAACAAACACGATTTGGATAGTTCTGCTGAAGTAAAACATGTTCTCTACCAAGCTCAACGAATATTCATATCTTCTAAGTTCAGGGGCAATAACTCTGTAAAAATGGTAAATCCCCCAAAGCAGTCAAACTTGATCTATAACATTATACACAAACTTTCAGCTCAATATCTGGAGGCACCGCAAATAAAACTCCAGAAACCTCTATGTGGGACAGATGGACATACAAATAGATGACAGATGGACAGTCAAACAGATGACAGATGGACAGACAAACAGATTACAAATGGACTGAGATAAAACCTAGTTCCCTCTGATTGGACCGACAGAGGACTAATAATAAACTTATTGAATATAAAGACCCATAGTCCGTCCCATCCTCCTACAAAAATGTTTTTTTCAAATAATTTCAGTTTGGTTTGACGTAAGAAAAGAAAAAGTATTTTGGAAATAACCTCAATATATACTATTTTTGTGTACAATTTAGAAAACAACTGTCTCAGAAATAAATATCTTGTAGTAAATTTCATAATATGAGAAAAGGCGTTCCACATGGGACGGACTATTGACATAGACAACAATTATGAGCTATACAAACCTCTTAGCTAAACACTCTCCTTGACACCAGAGTCCAAGTGGCTGCCTAGCGCCTGATTACCGTTGCCCACTGTAAACTGTTTACAACACACAGCACCTATAAAGTCTCAGTTTCTCAAAGTCTACAGACACTTGACACAAACAAAAATCAGGTGATATTTTTCATCAAGTGAGAACAACTTTATGCAAGAGAAATTCAGGCCAACATTTCCGATCTTTTTTTTTTTTCCTTTCCTTTCTAAAGGTGGCATGATGTTGTGTATGTATGTGTTAAAGTAAGAGAGCGAATAACACCTGGAGTTGAATTATCGCGGCGAACAATACGACTACGCCTCATCAGATATTTTTCGCACCAACACAGGCTCCACCAGACAACGGGGTGCTGCAGTCTTTTGTCTTGGTGAAGTATTGCATGCAGATGTCTGGCCTATCTTCACAAATCAAACTGTATTACAAAATACAGCACATCCACTGTGAAAACAGATTTCATCTTCAAGAGAAAGATAATCTGACATAATATTCAGAGATGGAAGTGGGTTACGAAAAAATCCCCAAGTTTTAATACTGGTGGTCAGGTACCGAGGTTGGCACTAGGGTTAGGTTGTACAATTTTAAAATATTAAATAGTAGTTGCTAATGAATGTTTAATGACTAGAAATATCACTAATCAAGATTTTAAAAACAAAATGTTTGATGGATTGATTGATGGATGGATGGGTGGATGCATGGATTTTGGTGGAATAGGTGTCTGGGTGGGTGGGTGTTTTTGGGTGGATGAATGGGTATTGGGTGATGGATGGATGGATGGATGGATGGATGGATGGATGGAAGAATGAAAATGTTTTATTTAACAACAAAGTCAACACATTTTATTTATGGTTATATGGCATTGGGCATATGGTTAAGGACCACACAGATATTGAGAGGAAACATGCTGTGCCAATTCAAGGGCTCTTTTCGATTAACAGCAAGGGATCTTTTATATGCATCATCCTACAGACAGGATAGCACATACCACGGCCTTTGCTACACTAGTTGTGGAGCACTGGCTGGAATGAGAAATAGCCCAATGGGCCCACCAACGGGAATCGAGAATGGATGGATGGATGAATGGATGGATGGATGGACAGATGGACGGATGGGTGGTACAAATAGATAAGACAAGACAGTAATGCATGAGTGGGTATTTATGGGAGTTCAAATGGATGGTGATGTACATGTGGATAGATACATCAGTGAAGCTGGCTGGATACACCATGTATGAAAGGTAAAGACTCGCCTAACACCAGGATGCCTGGCTGACCACAGAGAATCAACCAACTGTTCAGCACATGCTTCCATCCATCAAACGTTCAAACCTGCCTACTTTGGGCACACCCTCCGAGTTCTTCTAACAGACCTGCCCAAGTCAGATCCGTATAGAAATATGATTTGATAGCTGACATAATGCACTGAGATCCATATCAAAGACAAAGACCACCAGTTACAATTAGAGATAATTATTAGCACTGATCACCAGATTACCACTTTACGGATAATTACAGACAAAACGAATTTCTAATTACTACACTGGTGTCGTAAAATGTGCTGCTAACCATAAAGAGATTTCCCTTTCAAGTCTGCATTGTGTGAACCGTATTAGCAATTTGCCGGGTGAGATGAAAGTGATGACATCTGGACAACAGTTATTAAGTGATTCATTTCAGAGGAATTCTCACGCACATGGACGGACGGTTGAGACCAACTGTAATATAACAAAACTCGACATCCTCAAAGACTTATGCGTAGTGCATTGGGGGAATATACTGTTGATAGTAGGTGGATTACGCTGACCTTTGGCAAACAGGACTAGCAGCCCGAGCTGAATGAATGCAATATGCCGCAGCATTCAAAACTAAAAAAATATGATCTTATCGAATGTTAAGCCTCAGTATTTTCCCTACAAACAGCAGACAGTACGAGTAAAAAAAACCCAAAAAATTAAACAAAACAAAAAATGTTATGCAACCCCTGGAAATGCCCACGGCAATCGACACTGCTGTAGAGATTGCCTGCTATGGTAGTAGTAGGCAATGTGAAGGGATCAGGTTTTCTCTCTATCTACACCAATTTTGGTAAAACAATTATTCCCTTCATTTCCTTTCACTGATTTAAAAAAAAATCTATCGATAAATAAAGGATGCTCCCCTCGTGTCTTGTGATATCATAATTTATCAGCACAAGTTGATAAAAGTAAGCCTCGGATTTCATACTTTTATCAATGAGTGCTGATAAATTATGATATCACAAGACACGAGGGTGGTATTCTTTTCATAATCCATTATCATTATTTTCATTTGGGACAATTGTAAACAATGTCAGTAATGTGGATTGAATGTCACTATATTTGGCAGCAGTAGACTTGTCAACTAGCAGAATGACAGTGGCGTGACGTCACTAATGATAGGTTTAGAGCTGAAACATACAGTGGCGTAACAAAACATTGTCTTGTGATTAAAATTTGACCAATCAAGATTATAAGAGGAGATATCTCCTAGGAGAATATCACAGGAGACATAGCAAATTATAATGCCAGGGATATCTCCTAGAAAAGGCATTAATGGATGACAACACAAGGAATACAGTTATAGGTAAAGGAACAAGTGAGATAGAGTATTATTTGATACTATACAGTGGAACCTTCAAAACCAGAACATGTGTAAACAAGAATTCCTTTAAAATAAGATTTTCACTATCCCTTTCTAAATATCTGAGCTGAATAAAACCTCTATAAACTGGATACCTCTTAAAAGTAGACTTTTTTTTTTTGGACCTGTTTGTGTCTGGTATACAAGGATTTAAATTGACTTAAATATTATTTCAAATAGTAGGTAACCAGCCTAAGAATACCATTTCTAAATTTAATATGTCTATTCTTGAATAGTGCAAATCACTATGACATATACATTAACACAAATTTGTCAGTATATACTCACTCAGTAAAATACACAGCATTAAGACTTTCACCAGTGCTACTATAGCTTCTGCATCAATCAATGGCATGAGCGCAATCCATGAGGGACGAGCAACTTGTTCACTCATCTAAGTTTAATGATCTAATTAAATGCTA
Source organism: Gigantopelta aegis (assembly GCF_016097555.1). Classification (NCBI taxonomy): domain Eukaryota; kingdom Metazoa; phylum Mollusca; class Gastropoda; order Neomphalida; family Peltospiridae; genus Gigantopelta; species Gigantopelta aegis. Next base: position 49,668,606 of record NC_054707.1, on the reverse strand, counting down.
ATCCTGTGATTGGATCCAGGCAGACACATCCTCAGACACTGACATCATTGTTTCATGCCACGTACCACCCAGATATACCAGACACACAATATACATGCAACCTTGACCTTTAACCCCGGCAGAGTTTCTATCAGTGGGTATGGAGGGTAAAATTGTGTACCTTATACACTTGAAAATTAATTAATAAATTTTTACAATTTTTAAACAGATTATAGTAATAGAACTGCTGTTCAATACTGAAGGCAAAGTGCATAAAAAGCAGTTCAGTGGCGTAGGAAGGTGTCAAAAAGTGTGTGTGTGGAGCCACACTTTTATGTTTACACACTTTTACACTATTATAAAGTAAATATAAAGCAAAATAACTGAACTGCTATTTGGGGACCAGTCACAATCCTTGTCAGGATATCCTTTAGACTTGGTCTCTTGCAGAAATAGGATTTTCAACAGACATGTAATAATAGTTTTGTTGTTTAGATTATAAATATCAAGTGAAACATTTTAACAACTGACAAGCTATCAAACATATACATACCACTGAACTATCCCAAATATCTAATTTGCTATTCTACGTCTGCAGCACCTAACAGTGATTTGAGAAACCAATCACAACCGTGTCAAGATATCCTTTACACTTGGTCTCATGCAGAAATAGGATTTTGAACATAATAGTTTTGTTGTTTAGATCATATATCAAGTAAAACATTTTAACAAGTAACAAGCTATCAAACATATACATACCACTGAGCTATGACCAATATCCTTCATGTGTATGTGTATGGATGGAACACTTTAGTTAATGTATCTCTGGGTGTTCTCTCGTTCCCTACCTTAAATCACACAGGTGTTACGATCCTCCCAACACAGAAACACGCTCCTGGCATGGCTGACTTGGGAAGAACGCAGATTACCGTCTTGGTTACACAAACAATTCCTGCACTTATTTGAAAACCAATTGTCCGAGCAAATGCCAGTGGTGATATACATAGAGGAAAGAAACTGCTAAATAAATAGGTAAGCCTGCCGATAAAGAAATGTTAAACAAACGAAAAGAGTTGGGCGGCCAGCTCGGAATGGTTCCAGCCATGAGTCTTGTTGAACTGCAGTGACCCTGATAAAACATCTTGTTGGCTGGTGTGATTTCCTTTTGTAAGTGTGACCAACTTTAAACTGAAGAGTGTCAAGCCTAAACTTTTTAACTTGTCAAATAGCATTTCAAATACGGTTTTCCTAAGTCTGATTACGATAACACTATCTTGGCTAAGATATAAAATCAACAGTTTGCTTTAACCTGAATGATTCATAAAAATCTTGTTAAAAATTGCAAGGTTTTTTTTGTATTTTCTTTTAACTCATTCCATCAAAAACTAAGTCACTGATCCACTGTTACATAAAATAGTAGGCAACAGTAAACTGTTTTTAAAAACCCACAATTTAGCTGGTCAATTGATGTGTATTACATTGTACATTGACAGTAAAGTAAATTTTAATTAATAATACCAGTTTAACTATGGGTTTTTACGAGAGAGAGAGAGAGAGAGAGAGAGAGAGAGAGAGAGAGAGAGAGAGAGAGGAGGGGAGGGAGGGGGGGGAGGGAGGGAGGGAGGGAGGGGGAGAGAGGAAGAGAGAGAGAGAGAGAGAGAGAGAGAGAGAGAGAGAGACAGAGACAGAGAGAGAGACGGAGAGAGACGGAGAGAGAGAGAGAGAGAGAGAGAGAGAGAGAGAGAGAGAGAGAGAGAGAGAGAGAGAGAGAGAGAGAGAGAGAGAGAGAGAGAGAGAGAGAGAGAGAGCCAGCTGCCACCACACAGACTTACTCCTACAGAAAAACAAATAAATCTTGTATATGCTCTTTCCCATAGGCAGGACCGCGTGTATTCCCAAGCCTTTGATATACATGTGTACATGTAGTCATGATTAAATTAATGAAATGTTTTATTCAAAGAGGAACTCAATGCATTTTAATATATAGATACATATATGTGGTGTCAAAATTCCATTCATGGTGCACTGGTTGGGATGTGGGGGTGTGGGTAGGGGTGTGGGAGAAAAGCCAAGTTCTTCATGGATTATCAACCCTAGGACTGACTGCAGCTCAGGCAAATATTGCCACTAAACTACATACCAACTGCTAGCCAATAGTAATTAACAGTCTATCAAGGCAACTGTCAGACAAACAAGGAATCTAATGGCTCAAAAATGGGACCAATTATTAGGAGTCCTAAACAAGGTGGTCTGTTTGTTATCAAGACAGACATGATCAAATAGAACACGCAACCAATCAATTGGCAGCCTTTTCATTTGAAAATCATATACACAACACAAAGTGGCAAAGGTAGAGTCCAATCATCTAAAACTGAATGTAATAAGATTTTATAAAAAAAAACATGGAACCAACAGCCAGCCCAGTTGGCAATAGCTGACAGATGAAAATAAAAATGTTGAATCAGTGAGCATCATTTGTCACGAAAAGGAAAAGAAAATTACGGACAGGATGAGTCAAAAAGCAGATTTATTTGTTATTCACGCCACATGGCAAACATAACTACAGCATAAAAATGATATAGTACTGCGCCATGTGCACATACATATTTATATATTCAAATAAAGAGTCACCCCACAGACACATGCTGGTTTTGATGAGAAACACTACAGGTCAGAATTTCACCGACAGATTTCTTAATAGAATATAGCGGTGCTCATAATCTATAGCTCAAGACATCAGTGCAATGAACTAACCAGCTAGAGATGACTTCTACACCAGTGCAGTCTTAAGTGTGCAGACAATCATTTGTTGGTTTATTCAACTAATTTCATACAGGTGTTGCAGGTACCTCTTTACAAGTGCCACAAGTAACCAGTGAACACTGTCCAAAGTGGTCCCTCTTACAAGTGCCACAAGTAACCAGTGAACACTGTCCAAAGTGGTCCCTCTTACAAGTGCCACATATAACCAGTAAACACTGTCCAAAGTGGTCCCTCTTTACAAGTGCCACAAGTAACCAGTGAACACTGTCCAAAGTGGTCCCTCTTTACAAGTGCCACAAGTAACCAGTGAACACTGTCCAAAGTGGTCCCTCTTACAAGTGCCACAAGTATCCAGTGAACACTGTCCAAAGTGGTCAGACTAAGCCCAGAGCAAAACCTGATGAGGATATGGAAGCCATATACTGATGTAGTATGGTTGGTATGGTAACATTCGAAGTGAGCAATGTGATTGCATAATACTAATAAAGAATTTTTTTGTTTTTGTACATCACTTTGGTGACACCATCAACACACTGGGTCACTGAAACATATTGAAACCATTTTAGCCATACACCTATTGATACATATAGCCGACTTTATGGTTGATTTGGGTGTGTCAATATTAATAGATCTATGATTAAATAATAAAACAAGAGTACCAGTGAGGTACATGATACGCCCATCAGGAGTTTCATGGAAAACTATATGATGTTCCGAATATAAACAAATTATTTGATTTATTTGTATCACAGAAACCTAGTAACTGTATGTGACAAACCATGATCCCAAGTTGTTCTTACATGTGAGGTTTGATGATCCTGTATGCATGTCTATGCAAGATATGGTCGGACAAGGATTTACTGTTATGGGCAGTACTGTGAAAAGTAGGTCACAGTGACCTAGTCATAGTATGCACCACACCGCCATCCCATGTTGTTCCTACATGTGAGGTTTGATGATCCTGTATTCATCTGTATGTAAGATATGGTGCGGACAAGACAACGTTAACAGGCGGACATACGGACAACACCATACCATAATACGGCACATCATAGATGGCGTATAAAAATCAGTGATGTGACAGAGCTGTGGTAAGTAACAATATTATATTAGTTCTGAAACTTTACTGGCCTCAGTGGTGCAGTGGTCAAGCCATCAGACTACAGGCTGGTAGATACAGGTTTCGCAGCCCTGTTCTTAAGGGCTCAATGGGTAGGTGTAAGGCCACTACACTCTCTTCTCTCTCACTAACCACTAACCAACTAACAACTAACCCACTGTCCTGGACAGATAGCCCAGATAGCTGAGGTGTATACCCAGGACAGCGTGCTTGAACCTCAATTGGATATATTCAAGAAAATAAGTTAAAATGAAATGAATCTGAAACTCTACATTCTTACATTGGTAAAAAAACCCACAAATTGCATACAAATGCTTAGTTAAAATGACAGCCATATTGAAGTCCAATGTGTAGAGTAACCCTGGCCTAGTGTATACAATGGGCGTCTTAGCTCAGAACAGGGGAGATAATAAAACAGGTGGCGCATCACTCGTCAGGGTCCAACAAACTTGGACAATAGCTGTATTTTTTTATTGCTTTGTCATTCTTTGTTATACCACGACGGTATATAGTATACGCTGAAGTGAACGATTACCAGTCGTTACCAGTTGACGTTTGTCTTTACGTGTACTGAGATACTGAGATATGGGGAGGGGGGTGGGGGGGAGGGAGGGGGAGTGAGTAATAATAAAGAAAATATATGTATATTGTGGATAATAGTTATAAAAAATATATATAGTGATGACGGCTCTGTACAGGACGTTCCTACACAGGGCGGTCTAGTATTTTATATACTTAGATATGGTGGAAAACACATAACAGTAAAGGGAATAAATATATATTTTGTATCGTTCCTACACAGGGCGGTCTAGTATTTTATATACTTAGATATGGTGGAAAACACATTAACAGTAAAGGGAATAAATATATATTTTGTATATAAAGAAAATATATGTATATTTTGGATAATATATATTTAACGTGTGCGTGTGCGAGTATTAAAAAAAATATATAGTGATGACGGCTCTGTACAGGACGTTCCTACACAGCACGGTTCTGAACATGACGGTCTATAGTATACACTGCAGTGAATGGTTACCAGTTGACGTTTGTCTACACATGTACTGAGATATGAGGGGAAAGTCAGTAATAATTAAGAGAAATATATATATATATATATATATATATATATTGTGGATAATAATCAATAAAATATATATGAAAAGCCGGGATTGTTTTTATATATCGTCAACGTCCCTAACTGCGTTATGCTTCAAATTCCGTTCACGGTTCGCGCTATCAACATCCGATTTGTTTTCATCGGCATGTCGTTCATTTATAAGGTTTTTCTTCACAGTTCAGGAACATTTTTTTAAACAATAAAGTTAAGAAAAGTAAGTATCTAAATACAAAACTTTACAAACCCCTAAAACCATTAATTTTACTACGTCATTTTTGTTTATTCCTTAAAATTACCGATATGGGGTCCACATGACTCGTAGAAATTGACTTAAAATGGAGAAAGATGAATTAACATTCGATGCGTGTCACATGACCTCACACGTGCCAGATCAACAAGGCCAAAGAATTTAATTTTTATCATTTTTAGGACCCCTGTTGTTAGAATTTGTTTTCAATTATTATATTCGATCTGCAAAAGGTATGCTACATTTTTGTTCCTCTATTGTAGTGAATGGTATTCATAATCCATTCATAACAGTTGTAAATAATTTTGAGTATATAAATTTTTTAAATTTAGAATCAATTCATTAAAAAAATAATGCGCATTATGATACTTTTTGCAAACGCATGCGCCTGAACGCAGTTAGAAACGTCGCACTTTTTCCTGTTTACTGTAGGTGTTTTACTTTTGTTTACTAGAATGGATTTGTTTTACATCCAAATTGTTGATTTTTTTACGTTAAATGATTAAAATCTATTTTGTTTCACGTATCGTAGCTGAAAAATGTAGAATAATATTTCCGTAAATATCGTATTCGTGTTTTTGTTGTTAGGTGAACGCAGTTTGGGACGTCGATGGTATAACGTGTGGGTATGTAGTATTATATATATATATATATATATATATATATATATATATATATATATATATATATATATATATATATATATATATATATATATATATATGTATATAGTGATGACGGCTCTATACAGGACGTTCCTACACAGGGCGGTCTCGTATTTTATATACTTAGATATGGTGGAAAGGACATTAACAGTAAAGGTAATAAATATATATTTTGTATAATACTCAATGCGTTTCGTGTTGACACTGTATAAAAACGTGTGCATGGGTACACTTTGCCGCATAAAAATTCAACTTTGCCACCCCAATTTTTTTTTATGTCCTTTTCCCAGTAAGATAGACATTAAGAAAAATGCAACAAAACACATTCTGATATTTAAAATATTACTTTACTGTTAAAACAAACTGATACGTAATTTCAAGTCACTCATTTGGTCGCTTATAAACTGAAGCCAGTCAAAGACAAACCAGGTTTCTGGGACCCTGTCGATCGTCGCGCCATCTGGAATAGTTATCTCCACCTGTTTCAGCTAAGACGCCCATTCAATGTCCTTATACGACTGTAACAAAATGACAACCAGAAGTGTACTACATTCAGCCTTGGGGTTTAATGAGTGGGGTTTACATATGGCCGATGTAGGAAGACAAAAATTCAATGTGCAGTAGGCAGGCGTCGTCAAATTCAGTAACTTTACTATGCAGAACAACAAACACATTCACTACACAGTAGGCGAGTGTAGTATTTTATGAACTTAGATATGGTGGAAAACACATTAACAGTAAAAGTGTGGTAATAAATATATATTTTGTATACATACAACAAATGCGTTTCGTGTTGACACTGTGTGGTCACGTGTGCGTTTGGGTACACTTTGCCGAACAACAAAAACATTCACTGGTTCAGTAGGACAGAGTGTGGTTTTTTTATGTCTTTTTCCCAGTAAGAACGACAAACACAAAAATGCAGTAAAACACAGTGTGATCATGGTTCAAAATATTACTTTACTGTTAAAACAAACTGATACGTAATTTCAGTGTGGTCACTGGTTGTGTCGTTTGGGTTTAACATGAAGAACGACAAACACATTCACTGGTTCAGTAGGGCAGAGTGTGGTCCCTGGTTCAGTGATCGTTTGGGTTTATCTGCAGAACGACAAACACATTCACTGGTTCAGTAGGGCAGAGTGTGGTCCATGGTTCACTGGTTCATGAATGTTTTGGTTTACGACTGAACAAAAAACACAACTGGTTCAGACAGAGTGTACTCACTTCAGAATGTTTGGGTTTTTAATGAGAACAACAACACATTGGGGTTCACATCTGTGTGGTCACTGGTTCAGTGAACGTTTTTAACATGCAGAACGACAAACACATTCACTGGTTCAGTAGGGCAGAGTGTGGTCACTGGTTCAGTGAATGTTTGGGTTTAACATGCAGAACAACAAACACATTCACTGGTTCAGTAGGGCAGAGTGTGGTCACTGGTTCAGTGAATGTTTGGGTTTAACATGCAGAACGACAAACACATTCACTGGTTCAGTAGGGCAGAGTGTGGTCACTGGTTCAGTGAATGTTTGGGTTTAACATGCAGAACAACAAACACATTCACTGGTTCAGTAGGACAGAGTGTGGTCACTGGTTCAGTGAATGTTTGGGTTTAACACGCAGAACGACAAACACATTCACTGGTTCAGTAGGGCAGAGTGTGGTCACTGGTTCAGTGAATGTTTGGGTTTAACACGCAGAACGACAAACACATTCACTGGTTCAGTAGGGCAGAGTGTGGTCACTGGTTCAGTGAATGTTTGGGTTTAACACGCAGAACGACAAACACATTCCCTGGTTCAGTAGGGCAGAGTGTGGTCACTGGTTCAGTGAATGTTTGGGTTTAACACGCAGAACGACAAACACATTCCCTGGTTCAGTAGGGCAGAGTGTGGTCACTGGTTCAGTGAATGTTTGGGTTTAACACGCAGAACGACAAACACATTCACTGGTTCAGTAGGGCAGAGTGTGGTCACTGGTTCAGTGAATGTTTGGGTTTATCATGCAGAACGACAAACACATTCACTGGTTCAGTTGGGCAGAGTGTGGTCACTGGTTCAGTGAATGTTTGGGTTTATCACGCAGAACGACAAACACATTCACTGGTTCAGTAGGGCAGAGTGTGGTCACTGGTTCAGTGAATGTTTGGGTTTAACACGCAGAACGACAAACACATTCACTGGTTCAGTAGGGCAGAGTGTGGTCAATGGTTCAGTGAATGTTTGGGTTTAACACGCAGAACGACAAACACATTCACTGGTTCAGTTGGGCAGAGTGTGGTCACTGGTTCAGTGAATGTTTGGGTTTATCATGCAGAACGACAAACACATTCACTGGTTCAGTTGGGCAGAGTGCGGTCACTGGTTCAGTGAATGTTTGGGTTTAACATGCAGAACGACAAACACATTCACTAAGGCAGAGTGTGGTCACTGGTTTTATTTATGATCTTCCTATTATTGAAACAGAAAGATACCTAATTTAATTTGTGATGAAATAAAACTAAATTTATAAATATATTCCTCATAGCTGTTGTAGTGTTGTTAATGTTGTTGTCCAATATATACATATACATGTCAATAAACATTTGAATAAATTTGGCCTTGAGAAATGTAACGAGTATTAAAAATCAGCTGTCTGATAAAAGTGTCCATACTTAAGTTAGTGAACTGTAGCTTGGCTACTTTTATGGAAAGATAATCTACACCCTTCAACCATTTACGGTCCCTTTTGACTTGGCCTCGCTTGTCACAGGACGCACTTACAGAGGGCACAACATTTACTCAACAATAAACAACAGGAGGTGACCTTTCAGTATCAACATAAGCAAACACAATGATAAGAAGAAACCAAATCTGTAAACAATGATAAATCCACTGCCGTGTGCGTGTGTGTGTGTGTGTGTGTGTGTGTGTGTGTGTATACATATATTAAACAAAAACTGATAACCATACAATATGTAATCTGTGTTAAGAACTAAATACTGGTATGTTGTGAACTCTATTTAGGTATAACCGGCCTCGGTGGCATTGTGGTTAGACCATCGGTCTACAGGCTGGACAGGCTGGTAGGTAATGGGTTCGGATCCCAGTCGAGGCATGGGATTTTTAATCTAGATACCGACTCCAAACCCTGAGTGAGTGCTCCGCAAGGCTCAATGGGTAGGTGTAAACCACTTGCACCGACCAGTGATCCATAACTGGTTCAACAAAGGCCATGGTTTGTGCTATCCTGCCTGTGGGAAGTGCAAATAAAAGATCCCTTGTTGCTAATCAGAAAGAGTAGTCCATGTAGTGGCGACAGCGGGTTTCCTCTCAAAATCTGTGTGGACCTTAACCATATGTCTGACACCATATAACCGTAAATAAAATGTGTTGAGTGCATTGTTAAATAAAACATTTCTTTCATTTCTTTCTCTGAACATGCAGCAGTTTCCCGAAGAAGCCTTGATAAAAACAGAAAGTAAACAAAACAATTTGTCATTCATACTCTACAGATTTTTCAATAATAATTTTTTTTTTATATACTTTTGAATGAAATTATTTGGTTATACTAATTTATGGTTATGTAATATACTTAATATATAATTAATAAATAAATAACATGAAGTATTTTTTCACAGAAAGCCACCACTTTTCAATACTGAATCCCTTTATGTACATTCAAAATTCCAAAACAGATTCTTACAGGAACTATGAACTGGGTTTTTCACAAACACAAGAAGATTTTAATGTGTGTTATACAACATTTATAGAACTGTTTAAAATCTGAAACTTACAACTGACAAAATCTCCTGCTAACCCAACAAGTGTAGCAGTCACACATTTAATAGATCGAGAGAATCAGTTAACCACTGTATGAAATGATATATCATTATGTTAATAGACCAAGAAAAACAGTTAACCACTATGAAGTAATAGATGATTATCTGTAGTTAAATTACTCCATTAGTATTCACTGTAGATAATCATTATAGATAATCACAGGCTCTAAAAGCTTACCTTCTGTCTTCACCCAAGTACAGCACTTAAACAACAATACCATCCATTGTAAGGTTTAATATATGTCTTATGCCAACATGTTTTTATGACGTATCCAACACCCCAAGCGGCTTGCATTCACAAACCAAGCAAATGCCTTTATCGCCAGGTGCTAATATTCTCATGGGTTTTTTCCACTATGCCAAGAACACAGCTTGTCTGTACTCAATTAAAGGTTAGCAGTATCTAAATTAGATGGAAGTAGAAGATATCTAAAAGATGATGATAAATGTTTCAGACGGGATACATTATATGTCGATGCACAAGCACCTGCCGTTTAAGTGCAGTTTATGTTGGTTGTGAGTAGAAGGTGCACTCGGTGGTTTCGGCACACTACACAGCAATAAACCACTTTCAAACACAGCAAAACCTGTGTTAAACAGCCACTCAAAGGAAATATAATACACACGACATCCTACAACTGGTCAGTTTTTATGTACAGAGAAACCTGCCTAAATAGGTCCCTGAACAAACTAGAATCTTGTCAAATTTCATGGTCCCAAGTCCTAAAACACGGCCCTCTAAACACCGGATCCTGTCTAAATCAGATAAATATTAGGTCTCGGTGAGATCTGGTTCAGACAGGTTTCACTGTATTAAAATTCTTGGCAGAATAATACAGCAAAAAAAAGAAAAGAAAAAGAAAAGCATATCGAATCAGTGGTGTAGTGGTTAAGCCATCCAAATTAAGGCTGGAAGGTTTTGGGTTCACATCCCAGTGCCATCCCAAACCCATGGTATGGTATAGGGATTAACATGCATATTCGGAGCGTGCTGTTTTAGCGCATGCCTGTCATGGGCACAGGTGCCAGCCTCAGCCAGCTCCTCCTTCCAGGACAGGATCCCAAGCCCAGCTGGGAGGTAATTTTTATAGGCTAAGTGCAGGGTTGAATTTTAATTATTGAGGGTCACGGCAAGTGTTGCCTTCAATTCAATAACAGAAATTAGTGCACAAAGACAAGTTAGAGTGGTACAAAGTCAAACTTTTCCTTCCAAAAAAAGAAGAAGTGTTTTATTTAACGATGCACTCAACACATTTTATTTACGGTTATATGGCGTCAGACATGGTTAAGGACCACACAGATTTTGAGAGGAAACCCGCTGTCGCCACTACATGGGCTACTCTTCCGATTGGCAGCAAGGGATCTTTTATTTGCGCTTCCCACAGGCAGGATAGCACAAACCATGGCCTTTGTTGAACCAGTTATGGATCACTGGTCGGTGCAAGTGGTTTACACCTACCCATTGAGCCTTGCGGAGCACTCACTCAGGGTTTGGAGTCGGTATCTGGATTAAAAATCCCATGCCTCGACTGGGATCTGAACCCAGTACCTACCAGCCTGTAGACCGATGGCCTGCCACGACGCCACCGAGGCCGGTTTTTCCTTCCAAAGACAACTTACTTTCTATCAGGTTTTTTTCCACATAAAAATGAATTCACTGTGGTGTTTTACACTCTTATGTATGCAATTTGTGGGATACAGATACCTTTTATTATATTACCAACGCACGCCCGTAGCCAATGGGAGGTTGGGGGTTCAGCTGAACCCCCCTCCAGTCACTTTTTTTTCTATATTCGTCAACAAAAAATTGCATACTGTGAGGCCAGCAATGATAATTTTACTGTTTCTTACATACAACATGGAATAAACAGGAAGGGGACGGTGGTAAACCAGGAATGGCACCACAGCATTTTCATGCCATTGACTGTCTGATTTTTGGAGCACAACTACCAGTAAGCAGGGCAACCACCACACTTGCCATCATGGCCCTGTTAAAATGAGCAAACTCTGTAAGTTGTGAGGTGTAAGCCAACAAACCCTGTTCTGGACAGACTGCCCAGATGGCTCAGATAATTGGATACAAGAACACGATTTTTTTAAAATGCACACTGGCCTCTTGAGAAGGCTGGCTGGTTAATTACTGGAGAGCTTACTTCAAGTGTTTTCAGTGTGGTTTTCTACTTTCAATCTTCCTGTTCAGGGAATGACGAATTTCATGCCCGATGTTTTCTGATTTATTGGACTGTTCATTTATTATGATTGCTAGTAAAGATGAAAATCTCAAATATTAGACCAAAAGAATGTTTAAAATGAAAACTTCTCTTTAATAACCACTAGTGCAAGGATGAACATGAAAAACAACAGCCTGCCGTGTCTACATCAATTAGTGTGAGATTATTGGATTAACCTCCATTTTTAGTACAAACTTTTAGTTTCAATCAACAAGTTATAAAGAGACCTGTGTATTTATAACTTAAAATGATGGTTTCTGGTTTCAAGTACTGTAATGCCTAAAACATAAGTTCAGACAGACAAACCTTATTCCTAATTGTTACAGCCCCTGCAATTGTTCACAGTAATCAGCAATGCTATGCAGATTTTAATTGCTAGTGACTATATTCAATTTGTTTTCAACAAGTTGTTTTTTCCATTAACATTTTATTAATTGTAACGGGTTGTTGTCATACAACATGTACATGTTAACTTCTCTCTTTCGACTGCCTTGTACAGAGATACAATTTTAACAATGGAATATGGTTTTGTCATTCAGATTCAGAAGCAGTGGATTAATTTTAAAAATACAATCACAATATCCTTGTTACGGTATATTTCTTTAGACAGATGAGCTTACAAACTATCAATTAAAAAGTCAAACATATGTTTTGCATCCAGTTCCGTATGTGGAATGTTTATATGCAATAAAGTTTTTATCTTTTTTATCTTTTATCACCAAGAATGGGTCACTTTCATATTCAGTCATTTTATATTCCATGAGACAACATTACATGGACAATATATTATTATTATTTTAATTTCCACGTGTGTTCTTAAAAAAATAAAAAAAATAAAAATCCAATATACCCTTAATATATAATAAGCAATAAATGAATGAATGTTTAACAATTAACACCCCACAAACAAAAACATGAGTTATGAATTGGGCATAAAACAAAGGTAAATGAATTACTATATATTACATGTAATATTATATAAATGAAAAAACCCAAAACAAATAGTGCCAAAAAGCTGATCAGACATTCCACAGAACCATATCCAGAAATACACTGCTAACCGAACAATATGAAGACAACAAAAAGCACATACCTGGCAAGTATTATTCCCAGAAAACTAAAGCACAGTGGAAGACCAATATCATACAGATGGTATTTGAACACAGATGAATGGAAAAGTATGAAGATCATGAGGTGGTCCTGGTGCTGTGGACTGGAAACCTGACTCAGGTGTCATAATAGGTGTACAGCCAATTACCCGCCCAGATCTACCTGCAGGTCCGTTAATGTCTCTATAAGACAGCTGTCACTGACCAGGAACAATGGAAACACCAACAAGTATGTCAGTCCATCCACACACACAGGCCTGACTGTCAGTAATGTATACAACAGTAAAGACAAACACACATGCCTTACTGTCAGCAATGTATACAACAGTAAAGACAAACACACATACCTTACTGTCAGCAATGTATACAACAGTAAAGACAAACCCACATGCCTTACTGTCATCAATGTATACAACAGTAAAGACAAACACACATGACTTACTGTCATCAATGTATACAACAATAGAGACAAACACAGACCTTACTGTCATCAATGTATACAACAGTAAAGACAAACACACATGCCTTACTGTCATCAATGTATACAACAATAGAGACAAACACAGACCTTACTGTCATCAATGTATACAACAGTAAAGACAAACACAGACCTAACTGTCAGCAATGTATACAACAGTAAAGACAAACACATGCCTTACTGTCAGCAATGTATACAACAGTAAAGACAAACACACATGCCTTACTGTCATCAATGTATACAACAATAAAGACAAACACAGGCCTGACTGTCAGCAATGTATACAACAGTAAAGACAAACACAGACCTTACTGTCAGCAATGTATACAACAGTAAAGACAAACACACATGCCTGACTGTCAGTAATGTATACAACAATAGAGACAAACACAGGCCTGACTGTCATCAATGTATACAACAGTAAAGACAAACACAGACCTTACTGTCATCAATGTATACAACAGTAGAGACAAACACACAGGCCAGACTGTGAGTAATGTATACAACAGTAAAGACAAACACAGGCCTGACTGTCAGCAATGTATACAACAATAAAGACAAACAGGCCTTACTGTCAGTAATGTATACAACAATAAAGACAAACTCAGACCTTACTTACTGTCAGTAATGTATACAACAATAAAGACAAACTCAGACCTTACTTACTGTCAGTAATGTATACAACAATAAAGACAATGTGAAGGAAAGAAATGTGAAGCAATACTGCCCCGTTAGGACACTTAATCAACATTGTATCACGTATGACATGCATGTGAAGCAAATGTGACATAATTATCGTTTGGATACAACACGAAACCTGTGTCATATGTTCTTTTATTAACCCTAACCCTGTTCATTTAGGAGTAATTTTTCTCTCTTTTTTTTAAATGTTTTTTTTCCCTCAATCATACCATGGATTCTGATTTAGATTCCAGCTCTGGGTACCTGGGCCCATATTTTTGAAGCCATCTTAGCGCTACGAAATCGTAAAACAGTTGTAGGTTGTGATGTCACTATAGCACACGCCATAGTGACATCATAGCTTACGATGATTTTACGATTTCGTAGGCTAAGATAGCTTCGAAAATATGGGCCCTGGTTTTGGGCAAAACCAGGAATCAACCATCATCATATTTGTATCGTAAGCTATTCCTTTTGATACACGTCAAGGAACATTTATTTTGAGTATTGCATTGTGATTTGCTATGCAAATTTAAGAAGGATTTAATGTTTTATTTAATACGTACTCAAAACATTTTCTTTATGGTTATATGGCGTTGGACAAATAGTTAAAGACCACACAGATATTGAGAATCAGAGATAGTACATACCAAGGCCTTTGTTAGACTAGGTGTGGAGATTGATTACAGACATGTCATGCAAGTTTCAGAGATCACTACACAATTTTAAAATGTTAAATAGTAGCTGCTAATCAATTTTCAGTTGGTTAGTAAGTTCTGTTATTTATCAAAATTTTGAAAACTAAATATTCCCTGAATGCAGGACATGACATGAGGCAAAGATCATTAGCTATGGTGGGAAATAATCCAATGGCAGGGTTTCTACCAGAGGGTAAAATGGGCATGGTGCCAAACCCAAATTATTTTGGAGATTTTTTTTTTTAAGTTAACCTTTTGACAAAATTAATTACTCTTATAATTACTGTGTGATTTTCTTAACCCTAACCCTAAACATAACCCATTTTCTTTCTGGGGAAGGCTCCCATACCCTCTGTTGACTATGGTTGTATTCAATTCTATAGCACCATACCCAAAATTTTCTTTCTGGCAGAAACACTGAATGGGGATAGATCCTACAACATACAGTACCTGGGGCAAGTATTCTATCAATGAATGACAATCTGCTTCCCTAGAAACCAATAAACACTTGTGATCATGTAGCAAACAGCCAGAGAAACACTCCAAGCTTTAACCTTTAATCATGTCTGAAGTGGCCAGCATGATAATTTAATTGTTTACAGAAATTACATGTGTTAATGTCCATGTATTTAACTGTGACCCTGGAGCGAGACATAGCCCACTGATAAAACACTCACTTGATGTGTGGTCGGTCTAGGATTGATCCCTGTCGGTGGGCCCAATGGTAATTTTGACTTAGTCTTAAGACAGCAAACCCACCACATTTTTTCATTAGTAGCAAATGATCTTTTATATGCACCATTCTACAGACAGGATAGCACATACCACAGCCTTTGATATATGGTTTTAGACCGACCACGCATCAGGCAAGTGTTTCTCCACTGGGCTACATCCCGATCTAACAATTCATAGATGCATTCAGTAATACACAGTGAAACCTGCTGTAAACAGCCACCTCTATTAACCAGCAACCTCCATCCATGCAATTCATAGATGTATTCAGTAATACACAGTGAAACCTGCTGTAAACAGCCACCTCTATTAACCAGCAACCTCCATCCATGCAATTGATAGATGTATTCAGTAATACACAGTGAAAACTGCTGTAAACAGCCACCTCTATTAACCAGCAACCTCCATCCATGCAATTCATAGATGCATTCAGTAATACACAGTGAAACCTGCTGTAAACAGCCACCTCTATTAACCAGCAACCTCCATCCATGCAATTCATAGATGTATTCAGTAATACACAGTGAAACCTGCTGTAAACAGCCACCTCTATTAACCAGCAACCTCCATCCATGCAAGCATATTATTTGGAGGCCACATTATTAACTGAAAAACCTCTTGGTACCTGTGAACCTGTATAAAGCAGCAAGTTGACTAATGCTACAGACAGATTAGTAATCATATATTTCAGTCAAATTCATTAAATTTGTCTACTCAACAATATGTTTTTAAATTATTTTTTTAAATCCTGTACATATTTTTTCCCACTTAGTAAATTTGATATAACTGAAACATTATTTCAGTTTCATTGTTTACTGCTGTTTGGATATATAAAATAACATAAAAATTAAAGATGGCACTTAACCATTTAATTCAATGAATTTGACTATTTTGTTTGGGTTTTTAAAATTGTTTATATTCATGTTACATTTTCAAAATTACTATTTTATGTAAAATAAAATGCTCTGTCTGTGGTAAAAACTATTTGCAAGGTAATACGGGATTATACTCATCTGTGAAATGCATTAGTTGTCTCCAATAACAGGTCCAATATTAGTTTACTAAGAGCACATGTTTAGACAACACTGTGTAGCTATGTAACCGGTTATAAACACATCAGGCTTTTCTGGTTCTCTAGTGGTGTTGTTAAATAAAAAAAAAATTATGTTTACTTTACTTTTCTGGTAAAGACAAGCACACATTTCTATGACATGGGGATGAGGGAGGATTCTTTAATTAAAACAATTCTAGCCTGAACATTGACAGTTATTGTTCTGTTATCTATTGACTATATATACATCAGCATCATCTGTGTATGTATATTTTAGTGGGTCTGTCACCTCCAGTCCTGGCTTTGCATGCAGCTCCACTGTTAAACACCTCTGATGGTGTGACCTCAACATGTCCGGGTCTGCATTGAGATTATCATCATCTACCATCAAGTACAGTCATCACATATTGAACGTCTTTACCAAGATAAGCCTGTCAAAGGGAATTAATTGCTTCAAGAGCTCCTGGTATCAACCCCCCACTGACCAGTGACGTAGTTTTAATGTGCATATTATGTATGATCTTTACACTTCGATTAAATATAAATTAATAAAACATGATTGTATGAGTGATGACTCCTTCATATATGCAGTGTGTAATTTATACAAGATATTAAAAGTTGATGAAATGATAGTAACAGTTCCTTTGACAGAATAGTAATAAATATCAAGTTTTTCAAAATTAGTGCTGTTAATCAAGTTTACCTACTGAGTACACTTCCATGATCAAGTAAAACCAATACTGAGTACACTTCCGTGATCAAGTACAACTAAGAACAATACAGAATCAAGTTTACCTTCTGAGTACACTTCCGTGATCAAGTACAACCAAGAACAATACAGAGTTACTTCCTCCTGATTCCACTGTCTTTTGTGCAACAGGAAGTTAACTGCTAAGGTTATGCTTATTCTTTATTCAAATACTCAAAACACAAATATCTTAAGTATTATTCAATAGTTTTAACCAAAAAACAAATATGTGTCATATATAGCATACTGATAGAAAGAAATTTAACATGTATTATTTTAAATCAAATTTAAATTATTACTAGCTTAGAAATGTCTGTATAATGAACAAAGATGCAATGTAGAACTGAATGTCGGTAATCTGGGACTAAATGTTGGTACTCTGGGACTAAATGTTGGTACTCAGGGACTGAATGTCAGTAATGTGGAACTGAATGTCAGTAATCTGGAAATGAATGTCAATAATCTGGGACTGGATATTGGTAATTTGGAACAGAATGTCAGTTATGTGGGACTGAATGTTGGTAATCTGGAACTGAATGTCAGTAATCTAGGACAGAATATATGTCATTTGGGACTGAATGTCAGTAATGTGGGACTGGGACTGAATGTCAGTAATGTGGGACAGAATATCAGTCAAACCTCTTGACACTATGGATGAGGCTTTGGTTGCAGTCAATGTTGCTACTATAAATGTGAACCCTTATTTGTTTCTATCAGTATCAGTTGGGGCAAACATCCATTCAATTCCCAACACTTGCTAAACCATGCCAGCAAATGATGGTTTTTTATCACCTGTTATGAAGGTGTATTATTCACTCATTTTAATGGGCACTATTTATTTAAATATTTATTTAAATTTTTTATTTAAGATATATACAAGTAAAAAGTAAATTTTTGCATACCGTACATATCATTCACAAAGAGAACAATTTTTTTATTATAGGACGGAAGCGAGTGGAATGGGAAATTGGCATTAAATACTAAGAGTAAGCATTTATATACACCCAATCATTGGCTTTTCACTTGTGTGTAAATGTTGCTTGCATTCATTTTCTTGCAGCTTGTGGACACTTGTTCTTTTTGCCTCCATTTATCCACTCCAAGTGCAAGGCTTTGTAATGCATGTATGTGTAATCAATAATTCTAAAAATATTAACACAATCCAAAATGCAAAATGATTACTGCAGAATCAATCATGCAAGCACACATTCACAACAGATTAGCACAACCCGCATCAAAGGCTAATTACACTATTCATTAAGTCTCAATATTTGCCAGATACACACAATATGCAAAAATAAACTTGAAATTACAATTTCAAATATGTCTTTGTAGTAACTTTATTTATGTGTTATAACCACTGTCATATTTTGTCATAATCTGTTATATAAATTGAATAGAACTACTAGTAATTGAAAACAAAATGAAACTAAAAATGAGAGACTAAAAATGAATTACATGTACAGCTACATCTATAAATAATACAATATGGGTGTGGCCCATTGCGCACACACAGACACGGTTTGGTGCATATATATAAAACAGTTTATTTTTAAACATCTATTAGGTATTAATAATGTTGATGGAATGTTATTCCAGGTATACACGAAGGTAAAAATACTTCTTTCTGCCATAAGAAGAAATACATGTATGTAGCTCAGTGGATGAATGCTCTCTCTCTCTCTATCTCTCTCTCTCTCTCTCTCTCTCTCTCTCTCTCTCTCGCTCACACACACACACACACACACACACACACATATGGAAATAACTACATTAAATACCATCCTTTAACATGTGTTAAGGTCTCTCTTTTGCTCTCTCTCTCTTGACCGGCCTCGGTGGCGTCGTGGCAGGCCATCGGTCTACAGGCTGGTAGGTACTGGGTTTGAATCCCAGTCGAGGCATGGGATTTTTAATCCAGATACCGACTCCAAACCCTGAGTGAGTGCTCCACAAGGCTCAATGGGTAGGCGTAAACCACTTGCACCGACCAGTGATCCATAACTGGTTCAACAAAGGCCATGGTTTGTGCTATCCTGCCTGTGGGAAGCGCAAATAAAAGATCCCTTGCTGCTAATCGGAAGAGTAGCCTATGTAGTGGCGACAGCGGGTTTCCTCTCAAAATCTGTGTGGTCCTTAACCATATGTCTGACGCCATATAACCGTAATAAAATGTGTTGAGTGCGTCGTTAAATAAAACATTTCTTTCTTTTTCTTTCTTTCTTTCTCACTCACTCACTCACTCACTCACTCACTCACTCACTCACTCACTCACTCACTCACTCACTCACTCACTCACATACCACATCACACAGTAATAACCATAGGTCGTATACCAAAGAGCCATCCTTCAACATGTGTTGATGTGTCTCTCTCTGCCAAATCCATATTCTGACCTTTACAATCAAGTACAGAGATTAGATTATTTTTTAAGAATCTACTCAAACTGATAATTTCAGAGCTAACACCTAATAAGTGCCCTCATTAATGAAACTGATGATTGGCTTGTGCAGGAAATTATGCTTAAATGATAAAACTGTTTAATGACAGTCAACTGCACAAAGGCTAATTCTAAAATTTTCCAGACAAATTTCACAAAAATACTATTGAAATAACCACGTTAAAACAGAAATTAAGGATCCCAAAATAGCATATAATGTTAATTAAAATGACTTAGTTCACAGGCATCCTAAAATATATTAGTTTACATATTTTAATTATTGTAGTGTGCATGTCAGGCAAAATCTTCCTTAGATATTAAGTGATGTATGACAAAATAAGTTAAATGAATGCTCAGGAACAGTCAATTGTATCACAGCACCAATAACAAAGCTTCGAAGGTCAAAGATTTAATAGAGTAGTTAATACTACCAGTTGTGCCATTGGTGATAAATGTGACACTTTTGTTGTTAAAAGAAACCAGAAGATGAAAAAGTTTTATCTAGGCAATAAATATATGCAATGTATTTATTTATTTCATCATCCAGTATCAATGTGTCAAATAGCCTTGTGCTTGAAACATGTATGTGGTACCTGTAACAGTAAACACTACGACTGTGAGCAGAATGTAGGGATAAGGCATGTTATAAATACAAGCCATTATACAGAATTTTTTTTCTTCACAAAATTAAATGTCCCACCTACCATAAAAAAAACCCAAATTGTTTAACATTAAACTTTGACTCAAAAGTTGACACCACTGCCGCTGTTAAATAAGTAATACTATAGATCTCACCTTTTCACTTCAGTCAGACAAAATGTCATAAAAATGAATTATGACTCGTTCCATATTCTTCACTTAATACTATTTATATTTAGTATTTTAGCTATATGTGTTAACATTGTTGCCTTTTGGATTCTATTTGGCATAGTCCAACCTGAATGGGAAAAAACTGAGTGAAAGTTTACAGACAGACAGATACCGATTCCAGATCACATTATGTGTTGACAGTAACAAAAACTGAATAAAAAGAGAATATTACACAGAACTTAAATGAAGTGACATTAAAATAAAAAGGTTTAAAAGGTTAAAGAGAAACGACAAATAAATTATTCATACCAAGTACTGTAACTGTGTGATTAAGAGTCAAGACAGAAGAAAACATTACTCAGTTTTACAGCAAACCTCACAAAGAGATTTCTGAAGCAACCATGAGGTTAAAAAGCTCTTAATTACAATTTAAAAAAAAAAAAAAATACAAAAAACAAAAAAAAAAAAAACATAAAATTTTTTTTTTTTAAAAAAAAAAAAAAAAAGAAAGACAAATTTTACAGGAAAAAAGAGAAGATAAAAAAAGAGAAAAAGGGAGAAAATAATGAAAGCCCAAAAACAACTAACTGTCTATAACTGAAAACTGAGAAAATTATTTCACTTGGGACATAAACATGATACGAAATGGAAGCTCGTTTAATATCCTATAAATACGACTTGATGGTTAATTAAGACATGTACTCGACACACACACAACTGACTGCTGGACCACTTATCCAGAACAGCCGAGATCAGATACACAATGAAAGAGAGAACAAAACACCAGAACAAATGACTGTGATTTCTTATTTCAAGTGGTTAATTTGTAATGCTAAAATAACTGAAATCCAGCACCCTGTCTACATCATCAGATTGCGACAATCCCCAGCGTGCTTGATCTACCCAGTGTCAGGTACTAATGATGTCCACTCACTGTCATGGTATTACTCTGCCACTATGACTGTTTCGGATTTTCTCAAACAGCTTACAGCATAACAAAGGGATTGACATCCCCGGCAGTTTAGCCCAGGAGTTAATCTTGAACTGGAAGTTAATGGCACCCCTTGGGTTTGGAATGTTCTTGAATGACAAAATCCTTTATTGGACATTCAGTGTCCATAAAATGAAATCTGTATAAAGCAAGTTAACTGTAAAACAGCATTCCAGCACTATTTTGGTTCATTAATCAGTAGATAAGCTACAGGTAAGATTAATTGAGAAGGTGTGTAGCAAGTAAAAAATATCACATTTGGAACAGTTTGCACAAAATAAAATTAAGACATTGCAAATAAGCAATACAAAACAACTACCATACAGAAAGTGTATGGAGTGGAAGGAACATAATAAAAAAAATTTTTTAATTAATTTAAAAAAATCATCATCTGATTTTACACTATTTAGTTGTTGAATAGCCCATTCTTGGTTAAACTAAAAAAATAAAAATAAAACAAAGCATACAAAAAGAAAAAAGGCATAGCACTTTTTAAACCAATCTGTAGTCCCGAGTAATTAGCACTTACTAACCCAAACCTTTATCTTCCCATTTTGTCACCTGTAAATAACCTTTGTTTCAGTTTAACTTGTAACAAAAGTGAACCAACAGAAAAAAAAAACCTATTTGCTTAACTCAACCAACTCATACAGTGATTCAGGGTTGTTCTTTTAACCTATCATTTCTTGAACTCTTTTTTTTTTCTTTTTCTGTTTTTTTTTCAAAATACAATATCCATTTTAATAATATAAATAAAATACTGACTTACCAACAATAGTGGCAGATAGAGAATTTTGTGAAATAGTAGAATCATTGGATATAAAAGGTTCACTTGGACATGTGCTAACAAGAATAATGGGCTACGAATAGCGGTCTAAATATGAGCAAGAGTTGGTGTTGAAACAAACTTCTCATTCTCGTTACAACAAATAAACAATCTGTTTACAGTTCACTGGTTTAAACTGCTTATTTTGTTTTTAATGTGTTTAGCTTTTAAGTTTTCAAAAGACCATGTACTGTTCATATAGACATGTATATAAACTTAAGAAATACAACATACTAAACTGTTCTAATGGGTGCAATTGTTATTTACAAGGCAACTTAGAATTTAGGACATGTGTTTTTTATTCATTGTTAATTTGTAAATTGACTTATCTTTGAAGCTGATCTGAACAAGAATAAGAACAACAAACCTGAATGACAAAACCATATTCCGATATCAAAATTGTATCTCTGCAAAAAGCAGAGTCAAAAGGATGTTAGGCAAAGTCGTGATTACTTCCAAAATTCACAATCAGGTGCTTGTCTTTAGGAGGACACCTACTCCACTAGGAGATCCGTAACAGGGTGTTTCATTCATCTTGCACCACCCATAGGTTGTTCTTCTTGTTTTTGGTTAAATAATCTTTTAAAGAATTAATTTCTGTTCTTATAAAAATCAGTTTTTTCCCACTGGTCTCAAAAGCTCTAAAAATGAGTTAGTCAATTACACCAAGAAGCTGATAATGTGCTATAACAGCTGGTTATTGTCATCCGCCTTCATAAAAGTCTGCTGCACTGATTTTACAGGCATCAAAATAGTGCCTGGTTTACAATCCATGTACAGGTTACCATAAATCTCTTCACAAATATTTTGCTATTCATTCGTATCACTTTTCTCATCATACTGATATATCTGTGTGTAATTAATAATTAAAAATCATACAATAAGATCAAAATTTAAATTGTGGTACTTTTGTATTTTGGGAGCGAGACATAGCCCAGTGGTAAAGCGCTCGCTTGATGCGCAGTCGGTTTGGGATTGATCCCTGTCAGTGGGCCCATTGGGTTATTTCTCACTCCAGCTAGTGCACCACGACTGGTATATCAAAGGCCATGGTATGTGCTATCCTGTCTATTGGATGGTGCATATAAAAGATCCCTTGCTGCTAATCGAAAAAGAGTAGCCCATGAAGTGGCGACAGCAGGTGTCCTCCCTCAATATCTGTGTGGTCCTTAACCATATAACCGTAAATAAAATGTGTTGAGTGCATCATTAAATAAAAGATTTCCTTCCTTTCTTCCTTTTGTATTTAAAAACAAATTGGTAGAGAATGAAGTACTGTTCTCGACTTTCTTGACATTGGACTTTCTTGACATTGTTGACATTGGACTTTTCTACATTGAACTTTCTTGGCCATTCTCAACTTATTTTGATGGCTGTTGTAATATTATGTTAAACTGGAGAATAATACATTTTCACATGACCTAGTGAGTTTAGCCAAAGGATACCGTAGAATGGTGTCCTACGGTAAGAAAATGATTGTGGATGGTTTAAATAGTCAAATAATAACAACATACAAGAGACTGCACCTTTAACTAGCATTATTCCAGAAGAGTTTGGAACAATTAAGAAGGCTCTAAACTACCATTATGTGACATTAGTTTCTAAGAGCCATGTGCTCGAAACTCGAGACCACTTCATTGTGTCATCATGCGTACATCTTTCCTTTTCTTAATAAAGATTTTTTCGACTGTTTGTATACATTGTTTTTCTTATAAACCCAACCATGGAATTGATCAATACAGTGCAGACAAATGCTAAAGGACTGAAACCGATGAAACTAAAATATACGAACACTACTCAACGAAATGATCGATTATTGTAAGAATGGTGTATCTGGAGTATCTGTTGGGTTTTTTTTGTGGGTTTTTAATGCCTGCTAATGTTCACACACAAATGAATGCTGTAGTTTAAAAAAGGAAAGGAATGTTTGTTTAACGACACCCCAGCACATGTGTAGCTGTCAAACATATGATAGAATTGGTACTTGGTCCTGTGCTAAAGAACACTTTTTGCCAGGAAATTTAAGTGATCACTCCCATTCAAACTCGCCTGCAAAGTTTTAGAAGAGCAGCAAATTGATCACTTTACATTAAAAATTTTCATACATTTTATTTGAAACATCATGTGATTACTCGCCTAGCACTATTTCAGGAGAGCGATTTTCAGCTCATCTTGATTTTGTTTAAGTCAAAGACTGAAAAAACCTACCTGCTGTTGGTCATAGCCAAGGGACCTTCTATTGTGTACTTTCTCATAGGATAGGACTGTTCATACCATGGTGTTTGTTATACTGAGCACTGGCTACTTGTAACAACAATTATCAATGAATAGAAAGGAATATTTTACAACAGTTAAACTATAATTATTTAGTATCTAATGTGGAGTTATTTTTGCTTATTTTGACACATCTAGCAAAAGAAAACCCATTTGTATTTTTATTTGTTTTGGGGGGGGGGGGGGTAGTTGGAACAATAAAACACCCCCGCTGAGTCTATAAAGAGTGATTGATCCTATATCACTTACTGCACTTATTGTTAGCCTCTACCACTGACCTACATCCTACCATATCCCATTAACAACGCGATGGTAATAAGAGTTAAATTAATGAATTATTTTTATTATCATTAAAGATTAAGTTTGTAATAAAGTAATGTTAAAACCAGACAAAAATGTTTTGTCAAATTGTAGTCAAATATCAGGAGATTACATTATGCATGATTTTATTGCCAATAAAGGCCGTTTTAACTTAACAAAAATGATAGAAAATCCTGCATTAAACTGTTTGGCTGAAACGAAAAAAGTACCATTGAGTTAACTCCCTTGATTAGTGACATACAACACTGTAGTTCATGCAATTTTCCCCGACTGTAGGTGTGTACTGAAATTGTTTTATATGAATGATGTCATGTATTAATAACAATGTCATTCTTCTTTTCAAATAAAGTTTCGCACAATTACCGTAAGAATTTTGAAAGAAGATTTGCAGTGCTTACATAAAGCAGACGTAGGAATAACACGTGTTACTCTTTACTGGGAATACAAGGAAAGAAGGAATGGTTTTATATGACAATACACTCAACACATTTTATTTATGGTTATATGATGTCAGACATATGGTTATGGATGACACAGATATTGAAAGAGGAAACCCACTGTTGCCACTTCATGAGCTACTCTTTTCGATTAGCAGCCTGGGATCGTTTATATGCACAATCCCACAGACAGGATAACACATACAACGACCTTTGATATACCAGTCATCGTGCAATGGCTGGAGTGAGAAATAGCCTAATGGGCCCTTCGATTGGGATCGATCCCAGACTGACCATGCATCAAGCGAACGCTTTACCACTGGACTACGTCCCGCCCATGGGAATACAAAGTATACAGTCAAATACATTTATACTGAATATATGTAGCTCATAGTTATGTTATTATAAAGTTAACCTTTAATAAAGACATCTTTTATAATCTTGTGCTTTTCAGCCAATCAACAAGTTATGCTGATTAGTAACTGAAACTAAATAGAAAGAAAGAAATGTTTTATTTAACGACACACTCAACACATTTTATTTACGGTTATATGGCGTCAGACATATGGTTAAGGACCACATAGATTTTGAGAGGAAACCCGCTGTCGCCACTACATGGGCTACTCTTTCCAATTAGCAGCAAGGGATCTTTTATTTGCGCTTCCCACAGGCAGGATAGCACAAACCATGGCCTTTGTTGAACCAGTTATGGATCACTGGTCGATGCAAGTGGTTTACACATACCCATTGAGCCTGGCGGAGGAAACTAAATAGAGTTGAGAATATATATTTTTAGTTATTTGCATTTTAACCTCAGACCTACCTTGTGCATGATAATGGGTGTGTCTTATTCTCGTCTTATGGGGGTGATTACCATGGATATACGAAGACAACTCAACAGACTTGTAAGTCACCAAACTGTCAGACAGCCCCATAAAGATGAGAATATATACAGCCAATATATCGCAATTCTTTTCTCCATGTTTATCCTATTGCCACATATTATTAGCATTTCTATGTGTTTCCAAACTGTATGTGGTTTCAAAAGCGTATTAGTTGTTAATGAGAAATGATCTATTCCGCAGACTCGTCTACTGATCACTGTTACTCAGTTAGCACAGTTAACACAACAGCAGCAGTAAAAGGCCTGTCATTACGGAAGGATGAAGACTAGAGTTATTTCATCACCAGCTGCTGGGTACAGATTACCTCCCTTTACACCTGCAGCCTTCACAGATTTCAAGTGCGCAGTCAATTTTATTGTGGTTTTTTTTTTTTTTTACTAATTTATCGTTTCAAGATAAAGGGTTTTTATTTATATTTTTTTTATTTTTTTTGTGAAATATGCACTGACATCCAAAAGAAACTTTATAAGGCTTGAAATTGTATTACAGAAAACCAACAAATGGTATGGTGGGATATGAAAGTATCATGTTCAACATCTAAACATCACAATGCACTTCGTGATACACGCAAAGTGTTTGTAAGGTGGTTTCTAAATTGGTTCTTTTCGATTAGTAACAATATTTATCAAATTCTTCAAATTTTATGTTACGTAAAGTTTCTTTCGGACGTCAGTATGTGTTTTTAACTGATCTTGCAGTTTTTGTTTGATAATTTCAACCACTTAAGTTGAAAAACACAAAACCTCCCATATTTATTGATGTTTTCGTATGTTAACAGGTGTTATAATGAATAACCTGGACCTGTCGTAACAAATGTTATAATGAATAAACTGCACGTGTCTGTAACAAGTGTTATAATGAATAAGCTGGACTTGTCTGTAACAAGTGTTATAATGAATAAGCTGGACTTGTCTGTAACAAGTGTTATAATGAATAAGCTGGACTTGTCTGTAACAAGTGTTATAATGAATAAGCTGGACTTGTCTGTAACAAGTGTTATGAATAACCTGGACGTGTCTGTAACAGGTGTTATAATGAATAACCTGGACCTGTCTGTAACAGGTGTTATAACAAATAACCTGGACCTGTCTGTAACAGGTGTTATAACGAATAACCTGGATATGTCTGGTTCAGGTATTATAACGAATAACCTGACTGTAACAGGTGTTATAACGAATAACCTGGACGTGTCTGTAACAGGTTATAACAAATAACCTGGACATGTCTGTAACAGGTTATAACAAATAACCTGGACGTGTCTGTAACAGGTTATAACGAATAACCTGGACATGTCTGTAACAAGTGTTATAATGAATAACCTGGACGTGTCTGTACATGCAACCTGTCGTCAGTGGCAGCTTGAGCCGACAGTTACTAAACACGGTCGCCATCAGAGCTCCACTAAATTCATAAGAAGATTAAGCCTGGCCGGATCAATTCTACAAGCTTCTACTCGAGTGATTGCAATTGCCTTCAGGTGCCACAACCAGTCATTACGTTAGACAACAGCAATTTGCAGGCAATATTTCACCATCAAAATCAAACTCTACACACTAAGCAAGTTTTACATCATGGGCTCTATTGATCAGGCTGGGTGTTTGTATAATTTGAGTGCAAGATAAAACAGGTAAACGGTTGGAATAAAAAATTTAATAAAACATCTTCAAATATTTTTTTTTTTAACTAATGATCAAAACTGGTGAATTGCCCCTTCTGTTACATGCATCTATAGAACAGACCTGATTAAATTAGATGAATTACAATTAAAGAGACAGGTTTAGTCGAGGATGAATAAAATTATATATTATTTAAATTAATATGATTAAAACCATCTGTCTATAATAGTAAACCTACTGAACTGCAAAATTAATTTTTATCAGCAGCTCACATTAAGGCTGGTTTTTCTCAGTGATGCAATTTTTTTACTATGCAGCTGAAATAAGTTGTGGTCAGCCATATCAAGGAAAGCACCTTTCATTGGTGGAGTGTCATTTAATTTAATCAGGTTCTGCATCAATGTGTTTGTAAATTTTGCCTTCCACATTGGGGAATATGAAAGTGTGGAGATAACCCTTATGTGCATGATGTCATTTTGATGAAATTCCTTATTAGATTGCAAAAATTTAGGATGGATTGATTTTTTTTTGGTTTTACCGTAAGTCATACAGGAAAAACCTGAATGGCTACCAAACTAATAAAAAGGGTACAATGTCTATTCAATATTTGCTTTTTTTATACACTTTTTTTTAAAATGAAAAATGTCGATCAACATTTTTCATTTGGGGATGTACACTTATAGGAGGGGGAGGGTGCTGGTCAAAAGTGTAACTCTTTGTACACTTGTGAAAATTTTGATAATTATGGACGGCTCCTAACACAGTTTTCATTTGTCAAAATTAAAATCAAACTCCACACACTAAGCAAGTTTTACCTCATAAGGCAATGTGTTTGTTTCATTTGGAAAAGGTTGGAATTAGATAATTAAATTTAAAGATCCTTTTTAAAAATAAAATTAAGTAGTTAAAACTGGCAAATTCCTCCCTCTCTTATCTATAGTAGAGATCTGATTAAATTAGATAAATTACAGGTAAGAGACACGTTTAGCAGAGGATGAATCAAAGTATCAGCTATTTGTCTCCGTTGAGATACATTATTTGAATTAATATAATTACCAACATCTGTCTATAATGGTAAACCTACTGACCTGTAAAATTAACTTTTATCAGCAGCAAAGCAAAGGGTACAATGTATATCAATAATGCTAATATCGTTTTTAGATTATCATTCCAGAAATTGTCATGATTCACATATAAGGAGCCACAAGTGCAATCATGTGCAATCATGTGCATTTTACTGGTTTTAGTCATGGCACTGTACTGTACATTGCATCTTAATTAAGGCTTAATACTTTTGAAAGATAAATGTAGCTTGTTACCTTTTGACATCACTGACCTTTGACACTGACCAGGACTCATGCCAATAAGCAAGTGATTACTTTTCAACTACCACTTGGACAGATGAGAAGCCATTTTAAACTCCCAACAACAGTTTTCTTTGGCCTTCCTTACTTGCACTCTTTTCACTAACTTGCATACAAGTTAAATGTCATTAACAAGTAATTATATGGTTGCAGTTACTTTTAGA
Organism: Gigantopelta aegis; assembly: GCF_016097555.1. Classification (NCBI taxonomy): domain Eukaryota; kingdom Metazoa; phylum Mollusca; class Gastropoda; order Neomphalida; family Peltospiridae; genus Gigantopelta; species Gigantopelta aegis. The sequence continues at coordinate 49,639,013 of NC_054707.1, read as the reverse complement.
ATTAATTAAACTCCTCTGAACCAGATTCTCGGTAAACTGGAAATCCCTCAAAATTGGATGTTTTTTTACGGTCCCTTTTTAAAAATCAGTACAAAATATAACCTCTCTAAACCAGAACAAAATATAACCTCTCTAAACCAGAACAAAATATAACCTCTCTAAACCAGATATATACCTTAAAACTGGTATCTTAACTGGGTTCCATGGATGTCCAGATTACAGAGATTTCACTCTGTGTGTGTGTGTGTGTGTGTGTGTGTGTGTGCGTGTGTATTTTAAAAAGTTGATATGTGAGTAAGTCTTATTAAATCCATTTTGATTTAAAACTAAATTATATATTTTTAAATAAAAGTAAAATCAGTAATCTCCCTTTATGCTTTTTAATGACAACGTAATTATATTCATTCAATCAGAATATTTCATTTGTTTATATAATTATTATACCAGTAATAAATAATATACAAGTTCTGTAGTGGTGTATTATATACCAGTTGTGAACCTTGTTTTGGAAATGTTTATTTGTTTAATAACAATCGATGTATCACTGACAATCTTCCCTTACTATAGTGTTACCCATTCACCTACAGTAAAAGGTAGATTATTAATGTACACTTTTGTTAATGTCCATACACTGTACTTGCAGTACATGCTATTCATGTAATGTGTCGGTAGCTTGATTTTATTTCTTTTGTGTTATAAATATTGACATTATTTTAGATTAGCTTAGCCAATTGTTCCATAGATACACGTGTTAAGTTTGAAGTCAAGATCTATGGCACGGAACATTTTGTTTTCAAAATCTTGATTTGTAATTTTTTTAGTTAATTGAAAATTGATTAGCAACTACATGTACATTGCTGAATATTTCAAAATTGTGTAGTGATTTCTGAAACTTGAGTAGCAAATCTGACGCAACACTGAACAAAATGTTCCCTGTATGGCCTATACACAGTAATTTATTATTTATAATATATTAATATATTAAAAATGCATTAATAAATATTATTGTACTTTGGATGTCATATATATATTATATATATTAACTGAGAAACAAGTAAACACATGGGATTCTAGGACAAATTTAATTCACCATTAGCATAGTAATATTTGTATTTCATACAGAGTTGTAAGGTAGGATAGAATGTCAGTACAGTCGAACTGACAGCCAGTAACATAGTCAACTTCCTGATACTGTGTACGATTGTTTTGGTTGTAGTTACTTTTTGCTGTTACTGTTCATTTGTTCCCTTATTTCTTTCCATCAGTATATTTTTAATTAGTATTACTAATGGTACATGTATTAACTGTAATTTCTTTTTATTCTTTTGTGTCCGACATTAGTTTAAATGTTTTAATCATCTTATTAATTGTTGTTCTCTTATAGGGTTTTAACATGACCTAATGAGAAATAAAGAACCCTAACCAACCATTCACCTTCGTAATTCTTGATGTTGGTCAAAATAATAGTTGAATTAAGTAGCAAGTAGTTTCATAGCAATTAAAGATATCCAATCCTGATCTTGACTTTTTGAAGTACGGACCTGGAGTTACATGTTTAACATCATATTGTTGAGATTCCCAGTCTACCAGTAGTCAATTCACATCCTTGAAATGTTAAGTGGATAGATCCAGACCTATTAGTCGGTTAACCAGCACACGGTATATGTTGAGGAATAGCAATTATTCAACATATAACTATTTTCAATATAGTTCATACAATGGAGTTGAGGAACCCACAAAAAATAAACAAACACTTACCAAACTTTACAGATATCACAGAATGGACATTTCAGGTGTCTTTATGTGGATCCAGTCTGAAAAACGAAACACATTTTTTAAAAATAATATTTTCATATATAAATGCACCGATGGCTTCAAAGATGATTTGACACTTGCAACAATGAACCTGTTATTATTTGAGTATAACACTGCACACACAACCTGAAGAAGCCACCTGGTCTACTTCTCCTGGACACCCGAATGCATTCATGTTGAGGTGAAACCCGCAGTAATCACATAGGCTTTACCAATTCAGGGCTAGCTCAGGGTGAGCAAAACATTTCGCCAAATTGTCTATTAAACTTCTAAAATTGTAGAAATCGACAGTTATTTTATAAAAAATGTCAATTATTACATTAAATTATTTTGCCAAAGTAAAACAAAATTTGCCAACTAATTTGAAAAAAATTGGCAATTGGCAAATTTGGCGAGTGCCAGAGATATCCCTGCAATTAGAAGTATAGGGTCGTAAAACAAACCAGTACATATCAGCCACTGATGATGCAGTCCTGTATTGGCATGGTACTGGTGTCAGCAACACCACTTGGTATTTCCAGATGGTCACATAATCAAGTACAACCAGAGGTATCCCTGCAATTAGAAGTATAGGGTCCTAAAACAAACCAGTACATATCAGCCACTGATGATGCAGTCATGTATTGGCATGGTACTGGTGTCAGCAACACCACTTGGTATTTCCAGATGGTCACATAATCAAGTACAACCAGAGCCTACCATTGCTTCACTTTGGTACATTTCACAACTGGTGTTTCAGAAAGCACAATACCAAATAGGATCTCACCAGATCAAAGTTCGAAGTGCCTCATAGCTACTTTATTGAGTGAATACTGCCGTGCCTGACATTGGTGAAATAATATCTATATGTCATAAAGTGTTGCTTTATCTGGCTAGAACATTCCTGTCGTTGGATTTGGCCTAGTAATACTATCAGTGTACCTGGGCCGAGTTCAGCCAGACAGAGCAGAAAAATGTTCAACAAATGACGACATCATGGACCAGTCAAACCATTCATGAACACTGAGAAGGTACTATTGTACTTGAACCATGTGCTAGGTGCCACTAAACATAGCATGGCAATATTTATGCACAACTGAGGCAGTCAAGGGCGTTTCCTGATATATCTGAATCAAGCATCTACAGTTTTTATTTTTTGTAATTTATTTTGAGGAACAAGGTATTGTGATATTTGGCTTCCAGTTACATCTGAATCAAGCAACTTCAGTTTCCATTTCCTTCAATTAATCTTGAGGGCAAGGAGTGGTGATGTTTATATCTTAGTTTATTAATGTTGGCTGAATTGTTGTTGCACATACAGGTAGCAGCTTTAGCTACTGGTTACCTTTATTGTCCATAGGTTTTAAATTGATGTACATTGATGGTCATGAACTTGCTTTATATACCTGTTACGTACCTGTTAATAAAATGCTGAAATGAAACTGATTAAAATCCCACGGGAGTGGCTTTACGTATTAGTGTGTGTTATCTTTAATACTCGCCACATTAAGTATGCTGAAGACGACGGGTAGAATAAAAAGATATCCGCCGTACAACACAGTCAGCAATCAATTTTGCCAATATATCCGACCTAACAGCCTCGTTGAATGACGAGCATTCTTTACAATTACAATAAATCAATGTGGTCACAAATGTATATTGGAGACACAGTCGATAAGAATGCACTAATAATTCTTACACTGATCCATAGTACACACGGTAAGAGCCAGATCCATTCAGTTCAAATAAACTTAACACAGACAGATCAAAATTTTCTAGTTCAAGATAAAAGTCTAAACAAATAATTACACATTTAGAAAGGAAAAAAGAAAGGAAAGTTTGTTTAATGACAGCTTGGCACTTTTAAAACTAAAGCTATTTGGCATGTGGTTATTTCGATTCTTGGTTGAGAGAGTGAAAGAGAAACGGCCACCACAACATGTAAGGTTATTTTTTTTACTGTATAGCTCAAGGCTGGGAATTCATTTTATGGAGTACGAAGCAATCTTTGCTTCTCAAATTTTATTTTAGAAGCAAATGTTAAAAAGTGAGAAGCACTTTTAGAAAATAGTCTGGAAAAAAGAAACAATTTATTAGACTTATAGTATGACTTTTTTAAACAGCAATGCGGGAAACTTGTCAAATGGTTCATCAGAAAGAAAATTATGTATTTTGAGTGGAATTTGTTTCCACTGGGTAACCGATTGTTTGGTTACACAAAATATATTAGCATAGCAAATAAAGTTCTGATGATCATGAAATTTGTTATTTTTAATTTTAGAATAACTGATAACTAACTGGCAGTTTGTATTAATTTAAAGTTGCATAACTGACATGTGAACAGAACAATGATATGCATGAAATATTGTGTCTTAATCGGCTGCCTAATATAGGTTTCACAGTGTGTAACTAACATTACGAGGAAGCCAGATGTACAGATGGACAACCATACAGTGTTTAAAAGTAAATGTTCTGCAGCACAGTGCTAAAGTGGTTGCTTGATGCGTGGTTGATCTAGGATCGATCCTTGTCGGTCAGCCCATTGGACTACGGAACTAGTATTTCTCGTTCCAGCCAGTGCAACACGACTGGTATATCAAAGGTTGTGGTATGTGCTATCCTGTGTGTGGGATGGTGCATAAAAAAAAAACCCTATGCTATTAATTAAAAATATAGTGTGTATCCTCTACATCCAATACCCAATGATTAATCAATCAATGTGCTCTAGTGGTGTCATTAAACAAAACAAACTTTAACCATGTTGACAACCCAAGTCAGGTATGAATCAATCAAAGCTCTCAGGCTCAGTGTAAGACCAACACGTGTACTGTGTGCAGACAAACACTCCCATACCTTCCTGTTTTTCACAGATCTAGACCAGTACACTGATAATGTCGATATGATTATTCACATTTCACGCCACACGGAACTTCAACAAGGCCGCCGATAACCCCTTGGACAGAAGACTGCAGGTCAATATAGTAGCACTTATCTGGCTAAGTTACACGGACACGACACAATGGCATCTATGTGATGGAGACACAATGCTATTAAGTATGGCCAGCAGGCGGGAACAGTAGACCACGGAGTGACACTGGATGATCGGCACTAACACATTCATAATGTGTAAAACTAATAAACACTTGTCACATGATAAATCCAATTCCAGTCGCATGTTCTGGAGGCCGAGCATTCATGAACACTTTGACTGGTGACATCATCCTCTACATCTGCCCTCCTGAACATGTAAATATGTACTATGCCAGTTTTATGACAATATAAAGACTGTATGAAAAGCTTTTTTGTTTGTTTCTATCCATCCATCCATCTATCCTTCCATCCATGCATCCATCTATACATCTATCCATCCATCCACCCACTCATCCATCCATCCATATATCCACCCACCTACCCACTCACTCATACATTCATCCACTCATCCATTCACTCACCCATCTATCCATCTGTCCTTCCTTCTTTCCATCCATCCATCCACCCACTCATCCATCCATATATCCACTCACATTCATCCACTCACCCATCTATCCATCTGTCCTTCCTTCCTTCCTTCCATCTATCCATCCATCCATCCATCCATCCGTACAACCACCCACTCAACAATCCATCCATCCGTACAACCACACACTCAACAATCCATCCATCCATATTCCATACATCCATCTTTCATTCATCAAACTTTCATTCATGCATTCATCCATATTAGGATATTAAATTTTGTAAATGTCTGAGAGAACAGAGAACCCTGCAAATTGGATAATAGGTGATAGTCTTATGCATGGATTAAATATTTACTTCATTGCTGATTTTAGGTATATATTAGCTACTCTCGTAACAACTCAACAACATCATCGGTAGATCAAATACCTGTACAGTATTATTACCTTTATTTGTGTTGGGGGTGGAATGTAGCTCAGTGGTAACATGCTCGCTTAACACGCTATCGTTCTAGGATCGATCCCGGTCGGTAGACCCTTTGGGCTATTTCTCGTTCCAGCCAGTGCACCACGACTGGTATATCAAAGGCTGTGGTATATCCTATCCTGTCTATGGGATGGTGCATATAAGAGATATCTTGCTACTAATGGAAAAATGTAGCAGGTTTCCTCTCTAAGACTATAAGTTAAAATTACCAAATGTTTGACATCTAATAGCCAGTGATTAATAAATCAAAGTGCTCTAGTAGTGTCGTTAAACAAAACAAACTTTAACTTTTATTTGTGTTGAAACTGTTTTAAGAAAGTCTTAAATATTTTTTAAACACTTCAATTCAGTGTTTTGACAAAACTGTAATGCAAGTGAAGCAGTCTTATACTAGGGTCAGACTGTCAATTGTCACAACAAAGTTGGCCAACATGACGGTTGCATTGTAATTTCCCCAACTCCCAACTTATGACGGGTGTGCTCAGATTAACGGCTAATGGGTTATAGGACGAGAATCGAGTTGTAAGTTAAGAGCACTCAGACATGCAACTGGACAGTCGTAGAAGTCGTGAGAGCAGAAAGTTGGTCAACTTTGCTGTGGCAGTTGGTTGTCTGACCCTAACATAAGGCTAAACTCACATTGTAACTACTGAATTAAACTGTTTGAAAATATTGGAGTATTTAATGACAATATTTTTATGCCAACATTAATCTAATTATAGTATGTTATCTTTGATGCATTAATGATTTTCATGAAGAACAACAAAATATTGTGAATGTTAATTAATTAACATGTTATTAATATGTTGTAGATCGCCCGCCCACAGATGTTTCTGAATGTCGGCACGGAAATATGCATGTCTTTGTTTACCTTCCGGTGACTGAAGTCGTAAATTGTTACGCATCAATTACTTCCGCTGCGCAATGCGTAACATGCCCTGTCTAAATGTATGGCATGTCTTCTGCCAATCGAAGGGCGCAGTGCATATTCTGTGGTTTGAATGAGCCAATCATAGGGCTTATAAGCAAGTTCCTTTGTTTAATCCCAAAAAGCGGGCATTCATGTTCCGGCAGCGATAAAGCAACACGTTATCATAAGCGCTAAAGTTTTATCCCCACCCACCTCACCCTAATTCTGTTATTTAATGTTAGTTATTTAGTTTAGTGATTATGTAGTTATAGTTTGAGATGGAGGACCATAGTTCTAAAGTCCTATGTCATCTTTCACGACATTAGGTACGAGCATGTATAAATAAAACTATGGTCTATTACCCAAACCAAAATATGAATGTGTTGTTGTTTATTCTAGTATATGGCATATATAATTTATCGCAAACAGTTGTTAATCAGCATAATTCTACATTGTGGTGAACTTTTAAACCATCTATAAGGCCACCTTACACGACACATAGGTTAAAGGTTTTGAATTTGTGAACTGCAACCGCAGACTTGTGTCAAGTGTATCTTCTTTGGGGAATATCAGGAATCCCACTAAAGTCATAGCAAAGCTAATTGCTTCAGCCAATCAGAAATCATAACACATTTCAGTGCGACAATTGGAAAATGACTCTCAATCTACCGAACCGGTTCTGGATCTGTGCTTGTAATTCTTTCAAGGTCCAGACTTACGACTTGTGCAAAGTCTCCACACTACATGATGTTTGTATGGGCAAGTCTTTATTACAGTGTCTAGACACTAAAGTTTCATAAGCACAGGGCCTGCTGATAAAAGAGGTTACTTCAATTTTTTACTGAAAACAGTAGATTTTCAACTTCACCAACCTGATAGTACAGACATACATGTCAGGTTTTCTGCTAGAGGCAAAAACGGATAAAACGCCATCATTCTATAAAAATTTAGTTTTTTTGTAAATAATTTCAGTTTCGTTTGACGTAAGAAGAAAAGTAAAAGTGTTTTGGAAATAATCCAAAAACATTTTTGTCTGCAAGTTACAAAACAATCGGCTTAGAAATAAATAACTTGTAGTAAATTCCATAATATGAAAAAAGGCATTACCTGGCGGAAGGACTACAGCTAAGCAACAGAATTTTATCTTTTAGAGGACTATGGACCGTAACAATTCCAAAACTGTCCCATGAATATAAAAACTGCCAAACTTGCAGACTGAGTGACATTGTTTGAATATCATTATACTGATCCAGACATGGTTCAGTTTTTGCCATTCAAACGTCGGATGTTCTTTTTGTCAATTTGTGCATTTTTTACTCACGGTTTTCTCAGTGGAATACTAAGCACTCTCCTGCAGCTTCTGAGAAGAGACATTTATCACTAGCCTGACAGCTTCAAAAAGGAAAGGAAAGTAATGTATGTTTAATGACACTTAAAGACACTTTAAACTAAGATAGTTTGGAATCTAACATGGTTATATAGACACTGTGGTAAAATATCCATCTGTTACACCCATATTGGTCAGGGTTGGGGTTTAGGTTAGCTTCAGGTTAGCTTCAGGTTAAGGGTTAGAGTTAGTTTTAGAGCAGAGTTAGAGTTAGGGTCAGGGCGAGGTACCTCTTTATATCAATATAATGGGAGGGGGGGGTTGTAACAGGCGGAAATCTTTCCCCCACTACTGCCACATAGGCTACTCCTACCCATAATGCAGTGCAAGGCATCTTTTATATACACTTTCTTAAAGTGAGGACAGTACAGACCACAGCCTTTTATGTGCCAGTTATAGGGCACTAGTTGAGATGAGGGAAAACTGAATCCAATGAGGGTGATCAATCCTGCATCGTGCCTTCAGGTGAGTTCTCTGAGCAATATCTCTTGTCTGTTTTTAAACATGAAAGAGGGAAATGTTTTATTTAACAACACACTCAACACATTTTATTTACGGTTTTATGGCATCAAGACATATGGTTAAGGACCACACAGATACTGAGAGAGGAAACCCGCTGTCGCCACTTCATAGGCTACTCTTTTCGATTAGCATCATCCTAGACAGGATAGTACATTGTAACATACCACAGCCTTTGTTACACCAGTTGTGAAGCACTGGCTGGAACGAGAAATAGCCCAATGGGCCCACTGATGGGAATCGATCCTAGATCGATCATGCATCAGGCGAGCGCTATAACACCAAGCTACGTCTCGCCCCTTTTTAAATATGAAAGACTGTACATGACATGTACAACAATAATAAAAGTGATCTATACTAAAACATTTTTTTTTAGCAATTTGGTACCAACACATAGCTATTCAAAATAAAAGCTACATTCAATGACGTGACAGTTACGGATTTTATTTTGCATTGATAATTTCCTGTAACTTATACAGACAAATGATTCATCAATTAAATTCTGTATCTGGTTTCACTCAGAAAATCAAACGTTTTGGGGGGTTTTTAAAATGTTTTTTAAGCACATTTAGAAAATTGTTAAACTTTTTTTATCTTAGTATATACATATAATTATGTATACATGTATGTAACTTAAGAAGGCCGTTTTCTCTCCACTTTATAAAAGCTAAGACATATACTCAGATTTTCTACTAATTACGTGTGCATGGTGATCTGCCTAGGGATTAATTCGGCTCCTATATCGGGATGCTGTTAATGCCCACATTCATACAACGTCAGTGCTGATTGATAGGCCACAAACATGCACTTCAGCTCACAATCAAAATCAATACAGCATATTCACACAAGCTAATCAAATCATATTTTGTAATTCACAAAACCAAAAAGTTTGCAGGTAAAATGATTAAGCTCTGCTCCGTTGATAAGAAAATATGATGCTGCCGACCATGGTTAAAGGTGGTGCATACACAGATATCCAACCAGCTGAAAGCAATAACACATAATTCTCACCCATGCAGTTGAATTGAGCATGCAGTATAAACTGCAAAACATCAATAGTTAAGACAGTCTGGATTGTCTACATTATCACAGTTAAAAGTTGAGCTGCTTTTTAATATCCGACTACAGTATAGCTGCTTGTACATTGTCTGGATTGCAGCAGTTCGTATGTAACATGCTTGAAAAAATTCTCTTGTCTAATCACTCAAATCAAATTCAATACTGGCATTCACAAGTACTTAATCCAGTTTGCAACAGTACAAAATAAAGTGTGAATTTGCTGATGTCACATATTATGTGCCATATTGAACACCGAATGTATATGAAAGCAGCTTTATATTCATTCATGCAGTCTTTGTACCATGGCAACTTGGTAACTTTTTCACCAGTACTCAAATAAAAACTTGGGGGGTGGGATTTAGCTCCATCGGTTGAGTGCTCGCTTGACGTGCTTGCATCACAGGATCGAACCACCTCGGTGGATCCATTCAACTGACTGGGTTTTCTTCTCGTTTTAACCAGTGCACCACAACTGGACAAAGGTCATGAAACGTGCTATCCTGTCTGTGGGAAAGTGCATGTAAAAGATCCCTTGCTGTATTAGGAAAAATGTAGTGGGTTTCATCTGATGACTGCAAGTCAGAATTACCATCTGTTTGACATCCAAAACGCATGCTCTTAAATTGTGTAAATTGATTGTATTTTGGGCCAAAGGCCTTTTACTGAATAAACTGTCTGTCTGTCTGTCTGTCCAATAGCCAATGATTAATTGATCAATGTGCTCCAGTGGTGTCATCAAACAAAACAAATAAATAAAAACTATTATGAAAAAATAGCATTTAGTTTATATATTCAAATAATATCATATACAAGAAAAACAAAACAGAACAAACCAAAAAAATCCCTGTATTTTACAATGAAAGCAAGAAATGTTTTATTTAACGATGCACTCAACACATTTTATTTACAGTTATATGGCGTCAGACATATGGTTAAGGACCACACAGATTTTGAGAGGAAACCTGCTGTCGCCACTACATGGGCTACTCTTTCCGATTAGCAGCAAGGGATCTTTTACTTGCGCTTCCCACAGGCAGGATAGCACAAACCATGGCCTTTGTTGAACCAGTTATGGATCACTGGTCGGTGCAAGTGGTTTACACCTATCCATTGAGCCTTGCGGAGTACTCACTCAGGGTTTGGAGTCGGTATCTGGATTAAAAATTCCATGCCTCGACTGGGATCCGAACCCAGTACCTACCAGCCTGTAGACTGATGGCCTAACCATGATGCCACTGAGGCCGGTCTCATCTGATGACTGCAAGTCAGAATTACCAACTGTTTGACATCCAAAACGCATGCTCTTAAATTGTGTAAATTGATTGTATTTTGGGCCAAAGGCCTTTTACTGAATAAACTGTCTGTCTGTCTGTCTGTCCAATAGCCAATGATTAATTGATCAATGTGCTCCAGTGGTGTCATCAAACAAAACAAATAAATAAAAACTATTATGAAAAAATAGCATTTAGTTTATATATTCAAATAATATCATATACAAGAAAAACAAAACAGAACAAACCAAAAAAATCCCTGTATTTTACAATGAAAGCAAGAAATGTTTTATTTAACGATGCACTCAACACATTTTATTTACAGTTATATGGCGTCAGACATATGGTTAAGGACCACACAGATTTTGAGAGGAAACCTGCTGTCGCCACTACATGGGCTACTCTTTCCGATTAGCAGCAAGGGATCTTTTACTTGCGCTTCCCACAGGCAGGATAGCACAAACCATGGCCTTTGTTGAACCAGTTATGGATCACTGGTCGGTGCAAGTGGTTTACACCTATCCATTGAGCCTTGCGGAGCACTCACTCAGGGTTTGGAGTCGGTATCTGGATTAAAAATTCCATGCCTCGACTGGGATCCGAACCCAGTACCTACCAGCCTGTAGACTGATGGCCTAACCATGATGCCACTGAGGCCGGTCTCATCTGATGACTGCAAGTCAGAATTACCAACTGTTTGACATCCAAAACGCATGCTCTTAAATTGTGTAAATTGATTGAATGTCTGTCTGTCCAATAGCCAATGATTAATTGATCAATGTGCTCCAGTGGTGTCATCAAACAAAACAAATAAAATCTATTATGAAAATATAGCATTTAGTTTATATATTCAAATAATGTGATATACAAGAAAAAACAAAAACAAAACAAAAAAATCCCTGTATCTTACAAGGAAAATAACCTGTTAGACAATATCACCTTAAAACTGTAATAATAGCACCTCACTGTTGCCAGAAAATCTTAACTATTTTGAAACATCAACCAGCAGTACGATGCTATTTGAAAACTGGCACCACAGCACATGTTAAACTACAGCTTACACCATATACATGTATGTTAGGAGAATTATAAAGAATACTGTATGAATGACCATTAAATACCATTCATCCATTATATATTTGAAAGGTATATACACAAAAGCAAGTTGGATACATTTTAAAACAAACTAAGATAAATGGTATTTAGCTTTTAAAAGACACAAGTGTATTATTCTATCTGTTATAAATCCTAAAAAAAACAAGATTTAAAGAAACAAATGTCTTCAAACTAAAACTTATTTACAATGCCTGTGCTTGCAATGTTAACTTCTACAACACAAAGTAACTATTGCAGTAATCTTAATGTTTATAAGACTGTGTGTTCGAGTGATCACCATGGAGCAGCCAATCAGTGATACTGCATGTGATATGAAAATCTCAGTCTTTAAACTGATGTCCCACTGATGTGTGATACTGCATGTGATATGAAAATCTCAGTCTTTAAACTGATGTCCCACTGATGTGTGATACTGCATGTGATATGAAAATCTCAGTCTTTAAACTGATGTCCCACTGATGTGTGATACTGCATGTGATATGAAAATCTCAGTCTTTAAACTGATGTCCCACTGATGTGTGATACTGCATGTGATATGAAAATCTCAGTCTTTAAACTGATGTCCCACTGATGTGTGATACTGCATGTGATATGAAAATCTCAGTCTTTAAACTGATGTCCCACTGATGTGTGATACTGCATGTAATATGAAAATCTCTGTGTTTTCTCCAGTGGGTGTCAAGTCGACTTACTGATTAACAGCTGTGGATCTTTTACTCAGATCCATAGTAAAAGAAAAACTCAGTAGTCTACCCACTGGTTCCATTCTACAAGCAAGGGGCGCAACGTAGCTCAGTGATATAGACCTCGCCTGACGCACGATCGATCTCGGATCGATTTCCGTCGGTGGACCCATTGGGTTATTTCTCGTTCCAGCCAGTGCTCCACAACTGGTGTAACAAAGGCCGTGGTATGTACTACTGTGTCTGTGGGATGGTGCATATAAAAGATCCCTTGCTGTTAATCGAAAAGAGTAGCCCATGAAGTGACGACAGCAGGTTTCCTCTCTCAATATCTGTGTGGTCCTTAACCATATGTCTGACGCCATATAACCGTAAATAAAATGTGTTGAGTGCATCGTTAAAAATAAAACATTTCTTTCCTTCCTTCCATTCTACAAGCGGTGTAACTAAAATAATAATTCATAAATAAAATCTAAAATACTCTTTAAAATGCCATGGACTAAATGTCATATTTCAGCATTCCATATTAGAGTCAGTCCACTTTGTGAACATCATTTCATGCAACCTTTTTTTTAGCTGTAATCAGATAACAAACAGAAAAATTATACGGTTGATAAATAATTAACCAGACAACTTCACCATTTCTTATAAAGAATTTTTAAAAATTTTATTACGATTTTTGCAATGCTTCTTTTGATTGGCAACTTATAGGCACATGCATATGCTTCATGTCAAGATGGATGTACCGACTCCTGTCAAATAAAGTACCATGAAAGACCCGAATGTCTTACTTCTTCATATAAACACTTCCACGAAACACAATAGACTGATTAAATATTTATACACACATTGTGTTCATTCGCTTGTTTATGTGATTTGCCCCAATAAATCACTCTACTTAACAGCGGTATTGTCTATTTGGCATTGTTACATGAAACAGTGTAGCAATAACTCTGGGCATCGTGTCCATCGCAAACTGCAGAAAGTAAAGGTTAACATGATGTAGAGTCTCTTTATTTGAACCAAGTGTTTCCAGTGATAGACAATGCATTGGCTTGTGAGGATATCACATGTCATGCGTTAGTTTCCTAATAATGATTCTTTGAGGGACATATATGAGCTAATACTATACCCTGGGTCACTAAAGCCAACCAATGGCTGTTACAGCCAACCCTGGGCTGATACAGCCATCCCTGGGCCAATATAGCAAACCTAGGGCCAATACAGCCAACCTCAGTGTTATAAGAAGGCTAGTATTTAAAAACACCATTCCAGCAAGAGCTAAGTTTCAGCCAACTAAGTCAAATCAGTCAAATAGCTCCAATTAAATTTCAATGAACCGTTCCAAATTATGTGTCAAAATTACCTCAAGAAATCACGCAACCTATTTCCTTTTGGACCTGATCCTACATGACATTTAAAAGATTTCTAAAGCACCAAAACCACCACCGCCCACTACTCACCCTAGTCAGGCTGCGTGTGCTCCCTTGCACATACAAGTGTGGGCGAACCCCTCTCCCACCCACCCCAAACCCTTTCATGTTCTGGATGGAGGAGTGGAAGTAGACACCTGCATCCATGACAGGCGTGTGCTATAACAGCTTGCCTTGAATGTGCATGTTGAAACCTACCTACCTACCTACCTACCTACCTACCAATCAAAATACCAGTGCTCTGGACTAAGACCCTGGTCATGCCAAAAGCAGAGTCCAGTGGGTATATGCCTGAACTTTGGTTGGATATGGGCATGATAAACTGTACTGTACTGTACTAGATGCACACACCAGCCTGGATCAATGTAGCTGTCTGCAGCATGGAGGTGCAAGTATCCGGTATGTTGAGTCTTTATTTACCCAGCTATTATCACCTAATAGAGCATGTTTGCCAGTCACCTGTGATAATCAGGCTGTCAAGTTGAACAATCATTCACCTCACCAGCTCGCTGATCACCACACATGGACAGGCTGACCCACACAGTCGGTAACTTCCAAAAGCATTAAACTTTGCAATTTGGTACCCACAACCATTCTCTGTTGTCTTTGAATCTTTGAAGGGCATACTGATTGTGAATCTGAGGGAGCAAACTTGGCACCCATAAACATTTTGAAATATTCAAGATGACACCCTTGACTTAGGATATTAAATCACCTATAGCAAAACTTAAGCTGTCTATGACTGGGTTTAGGGGTTTGGGAATTCAGTTTTAGCTACCCATTGGTAATCAAGACATTGCATCACCTTTTTATCTAAACTGAACCAGTAATAATTTCTGTCCCGGATCTGGCCCCCGGCTATCCAGAGACGGGACCCAGAACAGACATGCTCGAAACCTTTGTGGTATATAAGCATGAGAAAATGATCTGCTCCACTCCGCATCAACTTTTAAATAAAGGATGACCACTTCTATGGCTGCCAGAACATGGCCGTTTTTATTTCTCTCTTAAGACGTCATTTTGGATGTCTTCGATTGGGCTTCATAGTGGTCATAAACAGGGAACATTTTATTTTTAAAATTTTGAATAGTGACTGTTGGTTATCATTTGAAAATTAAGTAGCAACTATTTAATGTTTTAGAATTGTATATCAATCTCTAAAATTTGCATAGCGAATCGCAATACGATACTGAACAAAATGTTCCTTGATAAAATTAATTGGTAACAACGTCTTGCTAAGAAGAACATTGCATTATCATCTGAATCCAAGATGGCCACCAAAATGGTCGGCAAAGAAAAAAAGCCATGACTGGGATCTTGTGTTAGTTACCAATAATAAATTCTGTGTTAGCAAGCCTGAATCTGCTTTGTTTCCATGGCAAACATGTCTACTCATTGTCCCCACATTATAATTTGTATTGACCTGTTGGTTCTTCAGCATCACCTGTTCTGGACTTTCTGAACAAGAATGCTGACAACTTCTTGCAATTTGAATTATTTGACTTCAATTGTAGATCATTTCATCACAAACAATCTCTCCAAGGAATGAGGTAAGTTATTTATATTTTTAAAAATGTTTGTATATGTTAAAGACACTGCTTTCAGTTTCTTAAACAAGAGTACTGTAAATCATGTACAGTGTCCATAAGCTGACAATTTTACTGTACAACTTGTATGTGCATACTGAACCACAGAATATCTGGAAATAAATTTGAACTTACACAAATATAATGTCATCATTATTCACTAAAATTAGGGTTTGAACTATTTAACCAATTTTGTTTCTGGACTTCTGTTTTCATAACTTCTTAAATTACAATTTTTGTTTAATTCCTTAAAACATACATTACACAACGAATGATACGTATGTGCTTATAGCATTAAACATTTTCTTTCTTGTTTTATAAATTGCAATTTTTACTTTTTTTTATTTTATTTTATTTCTCGATTATCTGCTGTGTTAAGTTAGTTAAAGTTAAAGTCTCTGGTTACCATATTATAACATCATGTATAAATATGAAATACAAGCTCAAATGCATTTTTTTAAAACTTGTATGTGTTCGCTATGAACGGAGATCGTCAAAAGTATATGCTTGATTCATCGGCTGTGCCACCATAGCTCAGTAAAGCACAAACGACAGCCTGTTGTCAGTTTCAGTTCATACGTGCGTTTGTCGATTTCAAATTGTAGGGTTCGTCTCAAAAAATTAAGAGAAATCTTGCGCTGTATGAAGAATGTTCGGTGGAGGATATGGTACTAGAGTCTTTCGTTAAAACCGGTTTGATCTTGACAACGTAATATTAACAATCGTACCTTCTTATTTCAGAATATTTTATAAAGTGTTAGTAGAACTTTCAAAGTTTAGTTTGTATACTAGTAACACATTAATCATGTATATATTTTTAAAATAAAATATACTAAAGTAGACAATGAACGTTTTCACTTCTTAATTTTACGTGTGTTAAAATCGACAAATTCAAATAAATATTCTTTCGTTTGGAAAGAGTAAAGTTAGGGTTTTTTTGTTTAACGACATCAATGTTAGAGCATATTGATTTAATAATCATCCGACGCCATATAACCATAAATAAAATGTGTTGAGTGCGTTGTTAAATAAAACATATCCTATTCTTCCTTCCATCTGCTGTTGGATGTCTAACATTTGGTAATTTTGACATATAATCTTAGAGGAGAATCGGGTGCATGTGCAGGGGGTTCAAACCCTTACCTGCCCAAGCTTAAAAAAATTTGAAATGTATTTTCTGGGGGAACATGGCCTCATATAAACTTCAACAGTCTATAACCCCAACCCCGCTGAAATCCCTGCACACGCACCTTGGAAACCCACTACATTTTTTTTAGCAAGGGATCATTTATATGCACCATCCCACAGACAGGATATCACATACCATGGCCGATGTGGATCGATCCTAGACTGACCGTGCATTTCCAAAAACCACCTTTTTAGGTATAAGTAATGAATAAAAATAACATATAGTCTTGAAAAATGTTACGTAAATTGAACACAACACCCTCTTCCTCTACCCCTAGAGTGTTATGTAATTAGTAACACCCCCTTACATGTAATGTGTATGCCAAAAGCTGGCCACTGTCAAAATTTCAAGAAAAATCCCCCACCCACCGACCCCTGGAAAGGTGTTGTACCATACCTCTATGGATCTAAATATGTTTTGGAGATATGAGATGACCCCTCAATCAAGACAATTAAATTTGTTCAAAATCACATGAGAAGCTCAGCGCCTGCGCAAATCACGTAAAGTCCCAGTTCTACTGGCGTCCCACTAAATGAAGAAAAACAAAGCTGGCCATTGCGTTTGTAGTTGACCTAGATAATGTAGATAAGTGAGCATTGCGAAACTATAGCAATGTGGTGGACCTTTTACGTACCAAACCGAACTGGATCATCTATTCTAAATGCTTAAATAATAAAAATATTGCAGGGACTGCAGCTTTAACTTTACAATATTTATAATGTATAAAGAAATTTAACTTCATTACCTTGAATATCATGTATCCAAAAACAATTTAAAATGTTCTCTTTTGCAAGTCATTTCCTTTTGTTTCCATGTTCAGTTGTGTCCAAAAACTAATTTTAATCATCACATAAGAAAAGAAACCTGAACTAATCAAAATCACGAGAAAAAACTATAATTATCAATTTTATTAAAAATGCAATTCAAGACTTTGGCATGAAGGTGCTGTATAAAAGGATTTTGAAATTAGATACCTGAAAGACAATTAAAGACAAATTAGGTATTTGGGGGTTTTAGGGGGAGGGGGTGTAGTATTGTTTGTTGTTGAATGGTTTTTTCTCTTCTTCTTTTTTTTGACAGTACATTTTTGAGAGAGAGAGAGAGAGAGAGAGAGAGAGAGAGAGAGAGAGAGAGAGAGAGAGAGAGAGAGAGAGAGAGAGAGAGACAGACAGACAGACAGACAGACAGATACAGAGAGAGACAGATACAGATAGACAGAGAGAGACAGAGAGAGACAAAGACAGAGAGACACAGAGAGAGAGAGAGAGAGAGAGAGAGAGAGAGAGAGAGAGAGAGAGAGAGATACAGAGAGAGACACACACACACACACAAAGAGAGAGAGAGATAGATACAGGAAGACAGGTACAAAGAGAGAAACATAGACAGAAAGACAGATAGAGATAGAGATGGAGACAATTAGACAGAGACAGACAGAGACATTTATTACAAGTTTTTTTCTTTCATTTATAACAGGTATATAGACACATATATCTCAACACTTTGTTGTTGACCTAACACTAAACTGGAGAAGTACACAAACATATGACTGAGTTGCAGCTTTGTTCTCAGTACAGCTGTGTCCTACAGGATTGTTTTACATTTGAGAACAAGTTTAGGTAGGGTTTATATAAAGCAAATAATTGTTATTCAATTAAAAAAAAAAAAAATGTTTTTATTTTATAATTATGCATTTCAAAAACATTATAAAGTGACTTTTATATAAACATTGTAATTTATATCATATTTATATTCAACTAATCCTTCAAAACTAAAATATTCAAACATACCAGACAAAAAGCAAGCTTCAGTCACTGTGAGAAGCAACGTTTACAATATATTTCACATTACCACCTGCACATACCAACCATAGCATGTGATAACTGCATGTAATAAGCTGTGAGAGGTAGGGTATAAGCAACAGATCTACTGCAAACTAACACAAGCGTCATGCTATTTGTGCATGTAAAACACTGTCAATTCCATCATATTATTCATGTAAAAACATGTCATTTCTGTCATACACCACATGTATATATGTAAAACACTGTCAACTCCATTGCACTCTACATGTAAAACACTGTCATTTCCATCTTACTCTGTATGTAAAATACCATCAATTTCATTGTATACTACATGCAAAACACTGTCAATGCTGTCTTACACTCTACGTAAAACAATGTTAATTCTATTGTACACTACATGTGATTCTCCGATAATTCCATTTATCACACACTACATATAAAAACAAAACACTACAGATTCCTTCCATCATCATACATAAATAAAACACTGTTATTGTTTTCAACCAAAGTACGTACAAAAATTAGAAAAAAACAACATCGTATCTAGAAACCACACTGACTGAAACACACACACACACACACACCACCACCACCACAATCACCACCACCACCACCAAAAACAACAACATAACATCCTCATACTTCATTACAGATAATCTTACCTGGCCACAGGTAATGAGAAAGAAGTATTTTTTACTACCAGTTCTGCTGACCACAGTAAACCGATTCCACGAGACAAACAAACGGACATACAATCCTACTGCACCCGGAGATATAACTGTGGGACATCAACAAACACTGGACCAGCATTAAGCCAGAACGTTGTGAGAGAGCGAGCAAGACAGAGCTGGAGAAGGCGTTAATACGGAAGTGCCTGTGCACGATGTCAAGCCAAGAAGGGAGTGACGGGGAGTGATTGTGAATTATTGACTGGCATAGAGATGTAGTAAAGCGATTAACGTCTAATGCTGGTGTTTGCCAATCATGCGCCACTGTCCTCCTGATGCACAAACAAGACCAATATGTCCGGCCACACACAATATCTGTGTCCAGTCTCTCACAGAAAGTCATGCCCCAAGTCAACCATGTGTAACTATACATGGATGTATGGATGGATGGATGTATGGATGTATGGATGTAGCTGTTCTGTAAGCAGCAGGACCAGACTTAATATATCACAGAACACGATTCATGTAGACGCATTAACATAATGGTTAATTCAATAGTTTGTCAAATACTCTTTAAATATTAATTTTTTATTATTATTATTATTTTTTTTTTTTTTTGTGTACCATGAACCTTAATATACGGATGTAAAAAAAATCAGGGAACACACAAATAGTACTTAACAGCATATATTGATTGCATCCAAACCCTTGTCCACAGTATCATAGGCTTGACATATATTAAATCTGTATTTTATATAGGCATAACTACCCTAGTATTGAATTAAATAATTCACAAAGGTCCCTTAGGTTCTGCCAGACAACAAAGGATCCTCTTTGGAAGTCTTTTAGCATGGCACTGCGAGATTGCAAAGTTGCGTGAGTTTAGTGAATTAGGCCCCTGTCACAAATACCATGTGTTAACATACCGTATTTCTTTCTATAAGTATATGTACTATTTATACTCATGGGCAATGGTTCACTGATCAGGCACTTTCATAGCTTAGGTGAACATGCTACCAATAAGCTACAATCTTTCCCTCAACCCACTCCAATTCAGGTTGTTTTTGGGAAAATACTATGTGCTAGGTGGCCAGCTTTATTTTAAGAGATGTAGCCATATGAATAGTTTCCTTCTTTAAAATTATGGGATAAATAAGTTGTCTCCAAGGAGAGTGATTTTTATGTATACGTTTTATTGATATATATATATATATATATTGGTCCTTGTATCCCTTTGTTTGAAACCCAGTAGCCGATCTGTATTTTGTGCTGGGGTGTCGTTAAAACATTCATTCATTCAAAAGGCAGTACTAAAAAGCTAAAAGGAAGAATTACCTTCCTTGGCTGTTGTAGCCATTGCATGTACCGTATATCTTTGCCTATAAGTCGAATTTTTTTCACCCAAAAATTATTTTATAACTTGGGGTGTCGACTTATAAGAGGGTAAAAAAATTTCACCAAAAAATATTACTGTTTTGGGGATTATTTTACAAGTTTTATTGTTGAAGTATGCCATGTATTTATACTCAAATATGTTAATTTGACACATTTATTTTTTATAACCTTTTTTTTTTTGGCATTAGAACGGTTTTGGTTATGCGAAAAGGCGTACGATCTCACTCACATGCTAAGACAACAGTCCACTTAGTTAAATTAACAGTCATCACTAATAGTAAAAATGTAAACAATACTAACTACCTGTTGCCTGAGTTTATTTTGAAATCTGGTCACTGGCATTAATGGTTGTTCAAACAATGTTTTGGCGGTGATTAACTTCATGAATATTACTGAGCTTTCCCTTAAAATAGACTGATCTCTGCAGTTCACTATCTAGAGCAATAGGGACAGACATCATTTGGTACAAAAACCAGTGTACTTTCCAGAGTTATCCTCCTTACATGTATTAATATGGCGGCAAAACGTGATACTTTCAGTTTTATCGTAGTAAACTGTTGTCAATGTTTATAAATAAAGTTGTTGTCTGTGCACAAAACCATCTGTACAGTACTATACAGTAACAGTCAAACAGCTTTCACTCTCTACTAAGGGAATATTTCGTTTTGATGCTATGTAATAATGATAGTTTGATTGGAATAGTCTGATTATATTGCGATGTACAAAACGTGAAAACCGAAGTTTGTAAAATAATTTTCTTTTGTTCAAATATTATTGTTCTCGTGCTGAAAATAAGAAATATTTCAATATTTATAAGTAGTTTTTCATGGGTCGACTTATAAACGGGTCAATAAAAAAATACGTTTTCAGGGCTTGAAATTAGGGACTCGACTTATAGCCGAGATCGACTTACAGGCGAAGATATACGGTACCTATATCCCAATATCAAAAAGGACATTTACGCAAGACAATTTGTCAGTAATTTATTTGGAAAGTTTTCTTATGCAACATTTTGTTTTTAAAATGGCATGCTAGTTGGCTGTTTAAAACTTAATACACAGACAATAAATTATGAGTTACTAGGAATTACGGATTATTTGTCCCGAGTGAAATTAATGTTGTCAGTCACGAGCTTTAGCGAATGACTGACATTAATTTCACAAGGGACAGATAATCCGTAATTCCGAGTATCGAGTGGGTTATTGTATTTATTACCCATAGTGTAAATAGTTTAGATACTTAAACTTCTTACATGACACAAACTATAAAATATACAAGACATGAAAGTCTGAGGAAACTGATGACGTTACCAAACTAACGTCATGACGTCAGCAAGGAAAGATAGTTCCCTAGAGAAAGATAGAAAATATGTTCACTCGCATCTCACTGCCAATATGGGTAATAAATGTATATTTTCACTTGAGTTTTAGCATTACTCATTATAAACTTACATGCAAATTCACCGGTCTTCTTTTGATGTGATCCGGCCGTCCATGTATTAAATGGCTCTGATAAAGCAACCAGCTGTAATGTTTTAAAAGTATGCTCATTCGGAACTAATTGTGAGGAGCTGTGACAAATATTTTAATTATTTAACAGTTACAATGGCCTGTCAACACCTAGATATAGCCATTGTGTGTGCGACCAGCTCCACCATGTTTAACTCTCTTAGCACACAGCAGACCATTACACTGACATCATCCCGACAAAACTCACAGAAACTAGATGAAAAGACATTTTATTATCATTATCGCTACAAAACGTACAGAAAAATACAACAAAACCCCCCCAAGATGAAAAGACATTTTATTAACCTAATGATCAAAAGTCACTAGTGAGGGATCAGTTCAATGCTATCTCAAGTAAAAGAAAAATTAAAGAAATCAACATCTGACAGAGAACCCAGAAAAAAAAAAATGCAGCAAGGAATTACATGTATTTACACGTGGATTTAAAAAGAAAAGAAACGAAAATAATTTTAATTTGAACGACAAAACCATGCATGGTTAAAACTGTATCTCTGCACAATGTAGAGTCAATTGGGCATTACAGGTAAACAGTTGATGGAGTGTATACTCACCTCATTTCACATGTCACCTGAAAGAAAATGTTTTAAGTTGTTTTGTACCCATCTGTCACTGTTTCATTTTTTTTAAATAAAAAATATTTTTCAGATATATGGAACTGCTTATCTTATTTCAAATTTTGTTTTGTCTGGAATTACTATTTCCAAATGAGAAGACCTGTGTTTGGGTATTGTAATTCATTTCTAAAAGCAGGGCTAAAAAAAAATTCACGGGAATCCACATCAGTTCAAGGGAATCCTCTGATTCTAAACATTCTCCCAGAACTTTATCAACAGTGTTAGTGTGTAGAATTGTGTGTCATTTGTTACTAACTATATATGGATTGAAAAAAACCCTTAGGCCTACTATTTACCGGAAAGAATAACCAATTTGTCAGTAACAGTTTAGTTTATCCAATTTTAAAGCAAAAAAAACAACAAACACCCCCCCCCCCCAAAAAAAAAAAAAAAAAAAAAAAAAAAATAACCCACCCTAAAACAAAACAAAACAAAAAAAGCTAACATTTTTAGTTGTTGGTTCCATTTTTTTTTTACAGTCAGTGGGTTTTTTTTTAGGTGTCTTACCAGCCCCAAGTTCAGCCAGCAAACGTTTTGCTAACGTTCGCAAACTATATTATTGGTTTCCAATGTGGCCATTTGGTTTACAGTAAACTGCACAAACCAGTCTGGCGGACGTTTTTCCGCTCAGTCTGGCTGAATGCAGCCCATTTTTTTCGAAGATTGCTTATTCGTAAACAATGCATGGGATACTATTGCCGATGCATATTGTGCATTGGTTCAATGTTTGTATGGATATTACTGAAGCACATTTCCACAACCGACAAAAAGATGTATTGATTAAAAAGAGCAGGTAATTCAAGGTTAGGAACATAATATCAGCGAACTAACATAGAAATGTTTGATGTATTACTAAATTTGGGAATACTTAATTACTGTCTATTGTTATTATGTAAGAACTGAACAAACATGGTTTTTTTTGGTTCATAGAAATGGACCAACCACCGCTTGGCTCCAGGCCAGACTAGTCTCGATAAACCACATGCTTCGAACATGCACAGATTCGAATGCATGCTACGCTTTTGAAGCCAGTTTAAACTGAAGCTTGATAACCAGACTATTTTTTATTTAATTTTATTTAATTTTTTTAATTTGGTAACGTTTTACTCACTGATTATTTTATTTAATAAATTTTTGGAAATATTTCACGCGAATCCAAATAGATTCAGATGTTTTATGCTTGCGTGAATCCTGGCGCGAATCGGATTCGGAGATTCGTGCAAAGTTTTAGCCCTGAAAAGCTACACAAACAAATATACTTGTTCACATGCATTTAACAGACTGATGGATTATGGACACACAATCGTAATAAAAGCAAATATCTGCCAGGTAAAACAAGACCTCAATTTACTTTCTTTGTAATCCAAATCACAATTGTTTAACCAAAAGAATATTCAGTCATTGTGTCCAGAAATTTTTTATACAAAGTCATTACTTTGTACAAGACAGTGTCTATAAATATAGGATATTTTAATACAGTTATTACTCTGAACAAGACAGTTCAGGAAATCTTAATACAAACTCATTTCTCTGTATTAGGCAGTTCAGGAAATCTTAATATAGTTTGAACTTATCTTTTAAATTATAGTACTTATCTAATCCAGCCCAATGGGCTATTTCTCGTTCCAGCCAGTGCACCATGACTGGTATATCAAAGGTCGTGGAATGTGCTATCCTGTCTGTGGGATGGTGCATATAAAAGATCCCTTGCTACTAATGGAAATATGTAGCAGGTTTTTTCTCTAAGACTATAAGTAAAAATTACCAAATATTTGACATCCAATAGCCAATGATTAATAAATCAATGTGCTCTAGTGGTGCCGTTAAACAAAACAAACTTTAAAGACATATTGTCACAGACTACTGGCCTATTTAATGATCTAACAAAGTATTACCTGAACAAAAATAATTTGATTTGTCCCTAAATGTACTTTATTCAACCTTCAAAACCACCATACTCCATTTATTAATGACATTTTGTAAAAATTATTGAATTATGGCAATGGTCCATAATTCAAAAACTAAAATTACACAGAGGGATGACATGGATTTCACTCCATCATGGTTCAGTTACGGTGATGCGATAGCTAGATTTGGTTTCCAACGATTAATGTAATTTTTATTTATTATCCATTTTTAGAGAAATAAGGTCCTTAAATCCATGACAGTATGCCTTTAAACAAACTTTTATCTAATCCAGAAACCTTTAAAAACCACTTTTTAAAATGCTTTTATATCATTCATGTCTAATTAATGTTCAAACATGTTGTCCTGGGAACACACACACACGCACACAAACACACATGCAGACACACACACACACACAGACACAGACAAACACACACACACACACACACACACACACACACACACACACACACACACACACACACACACACACACACACACACACACACACACACACACACCAGTACCTACATGTACATTTACCAGACTTACCAGACTTACATATGAATTGTTCAAATATATTTTTTATAAGAAAAACAATTCCATAGAGTGTCCCAACTGCATGTACTTGATTCTTTGGAAGTATTGATACTAATCAGATTTGATGTCTGAAAAAACATTCAACATTAAAAATTAATGGCATGTTCCCGTAAAGAAAAACAATGTTAATATTGATTTTTTGGAAGAAAAATATTATGTCATAGGTTTGGTTTGTACACCAGCAGTGGGATAAAAAAGAAAGAAAACCCCAAAAGAAGTGTTTGGGTGGAGGTGGGTAGAAGTGTTTGGATGGAGGTGGGTAGAAGTGTTTGGGTGGAGGTGGGTAGAAGTGTTTGGGTGGAGGTGGGTAGAAGTGTTTGGATGGAGGTGGGTAGAAGTGTTTGGGTGGAGGTGGGTAGAAGTGTTTGGGTGGAGGTGGGTAGAAGTGTTTGGGTGGAGGTGGGTAGAAGTGTTTGGGTGGAGGTGGGTAGAAGTGTTTGGGTGGAGGTGGGTAGAAGTGTTTGGATGGAGGTGGGTAGAAGTGTTTGGATGGAGGTGGGTAGAAGTGTTTGGATGGAGGTGGGTAGAAGTGTTTGGGTGGAGGTGGGTAGAAGTGTTTGGATGGAGGTGGGTAGAAGTGTTTGGGTGGAGGTGGGTAGAAGTGTTTGGGTGGAGGTGGGTAGAAGTGTTTGGATGGAGGTGGGTAGAATAGTTTGGGTGGAGGTGGGTAGAAGTGTTTGGGTGGAGGTGGGTAGAAGTATTTGGGTGGAGGTGGGTAGAAGTGTTTGGGTAGAGTTGGGTAGAAGTGTTTGGGTGAAGGTGGGTAGAAGTCTTTGGGTGAAGGTGGGTAGAAGTCTTTGGGTGGAGGTGGGTAGAAGTCTTTGGGTGGAGTTGGGTAACTAGGATCATATCCATATGACACCTGGATTAAGTTCTACATGACCTTGACATTGCCCTGTTCTTAGGTACTGAGGTTCTTGTCATTCCCCTCCTCGCCCCAACAAAAAAAAAGATAAGAACTCAAGAGCCATAAGAAAATCTTTTAACTTGATTTTTCAACTTCCCTGGAATAAAAGCTTAATTCTATTGACATTACATTTTGCATGCTGTTGCTAGCAAACCCCAGCATGATGCCAGGACTGATGAGGCAGGTTGTGATTAGAGAGAGTTACGGGACTGCAATCTTTTTCGTCCATCCCATTAACATGTAATATTGAAAAACGTAAATGTAGTTACCTCTCTGGTCAAAATGGCATGCACACCATATGCTTTATTGATTGTAAGTACAGCTGTATTAGCCAGAAAACGATGACATTCAGTTGTTCAATGAATTAAGACATGCGAGCACTGCACTTTGTCCTTGCCTGGATGATGAATCCATACATGAGAGGATAAAAGCCAAATGGAACATCAAAGAGGGAAAGGCTGTTTCCCAGTGTACTTAAAACTATGATTATACATTGCTATACGGCCATCCATCACACTGATTTCACAAAACATCGTGGAAACTGTCCACTCTGCCAACATCCTGACAAGACGGTGAATTACGGAATAATATTAATTACAATTAAAATAAAGACAGGCGGCTAGGCCTCTCATAAACCATTAACATCATGGTATTTAACTTGCTGTAATATCCATTATTATCAGTTTCATCTACTGTGATAAAAACACATAAATAAAATGGAAAAAAAAGACACGTTTGGTTAATCCTTGATGCATTGCGTTATGCAGAACTTAAAACTGATGGTTATTTTGACAACATGAAATGGAAATTATATTTTTTGCACAGCTCACTTGATACCTACTTAGGCCATTGAAAATAAAAATTTAGTGTCACGAATGTTTTTGTTTATTACTATTACTTCATATTTCTCAATCCAGCCAGTGTACTATGGTATTTAAAAGGCTGTGGTATGTGATATCCTGTCTGTGGAATGGTGCATATATAAAAATTCCTTGCTACTAATGGAAAAATTTAGTGAATTTTCTTTCTAAGAATTACCAAATGTTTGTCATCCAACAACCGATGATTAATAAATCAATGTACTTTAAAGGAAACATGTCACGAGACCATATTATAGCTCATTTTAAAAGCAAAATGATATAAAAATAATATACAAGTAACTTTATAACAATAAAATATGCGTAGTTAACTTAAAATGAAGAAATTACGTCAATCAGTATCTAAGTACGATTTATACATATTTATTCGTGAGCGTTCGGAAAAAAAGGGAAGTGACGTCAGAGCCGCTGTATTCTTCCATTGTTGTTAACTGTTTATATATGGAGTAAGGGCCTTACGATCTTTTCAGTCCAGCAGTGCCGTACTGCGCGGCCTTTGGGTGTAAAAATAAACATCCTGTCTGTGGGATGGTGCATATAAAAGATCCCTTGCTGCTAATCAAAAAGAGTAGCCTATGAAATGGCGACAGCGGGTTTCCCTCTCAATATCTGTGTGGTCCTTAACCATAATATGTCCGACACCATATAACCGTAAATAAAATGTGTTGAGTGCATCGTTAAATAAAACATTTCCTTCCTTCCTGTGACATCATTACACAGTGTATAAAGGACAGCACCGATGCCTCCGATCCTGTCTTGTGCCCAGGACAGGCATGCGCTACAACAGCTTGCTCTAAATATGCACGTAAAGACCTATGACCTCCGATCCCTGTCCTGGATGGAGGAGCCGGCCAAGGCCAACACCTGCACCAATGACAGGCGTGTGCATTACAACAGCTTGTTCTGAATATGCACATTAAACCCTATGACATGACCTGACCAGATTGCCTCCAACTCACAGTTTGCCCACAGTGGTTGACGTTAATGCCAAACCTTACATAAGAACAATGCCATAATGCTGTTGGATACCTTAAAGCAGGTGCGAACCAGGATGTTGGTGTCCAACATATGGGGTTTCCAAGGTTTTATAAGCCGACTTTGGATGCATTACAACAACACAGGCAGTACTTGTAACAGAACAATGAGCATGACCACCCCAGTACAAGATTAATACATCAAACACTACAGGAACAAAAGTTAAAGTTTGTTTTGTTTAACAACACCACTAGAACACATCGGCTATTGGGTGTCAAACAGTTGGTAATTTTAACATATAGTCTTAGAGAAGAAACCCACTACATTTTTACATTAGTAGCAAGGGATCTTTTATATGCATCATCCCATAGACAGGATAGCACATACCACAACCTTTGATATACCAGTCATGATGCACTGGCTGGAATGAGCTACAGGAACAGTACTTGGTGTTAGGGATAAATGGTAGAACAAACCCAACACACTATTCAGAATATTGCTGCAACCATGCATCACTTGACACACTTCAGAATTAAGACATCAAACTCAAAATGGGGTGGACTACATGTACAGTTAGACAATTCAATAATAATACAATGTCACTTCAAAATACAAAAATACATAAATGATGTAGATGACACGTATAATAGAAAACTTTTGGGAGAGTATATTAATTTGATATTGATAATTTGATAGCCGTATTAAGATAATTTATGTCACTATGAGTTTTGCTACCTGAAGAAAACTACCTGTTTACATTGATTTTGTAATGACATGTATTTTATGGCTGCGTCTAAATTTCCTTTAGATGAAATAATGGTTTTGGCATTTTAAAGAAGCCAATAATGGTTCATTTAGTACCCAAATAACTGGAATGCTATTCTATGACTACACGTGATTTTTATCCATTAATCATTAAAGACGTATATTACCAAGATTTGATGCCTGTGTACAGAAGATGATAGAGTAAACATGTATTAAAACATTTTTTAATTGTTTTGTTAGTTGTTTTTTTATGTAACTGACACAAGCTAAAATGACTTGACATGCTTGTATTGTTTCATTTAAGGATTGTCTATTATTTCTTTTACGTTCATTGGGGTATGAACAAAAAACATCAGCCGCAAACTGTGTGAATCAGCGAAGCCTTTCTCACATAAGTTTGCAGATGATTTTTTGTTTTGTTCATATCCACATTCATGAACATAAAATAAATAACAGACAATATGTATAATTAAATATGAATCATACACACTAATAATAACACTAAAAGTTAATACTTTATTTTGAATTATTTTTGGTCCATAAACAATAACGTTCAATAAGACAACTTGCCCATATAAAATGACATCATCAGATATGACATTCCCTGACGACATAATTTTTATGATCATCGAGAAATGAACAAACTCCTGTTGCTAAGTCTGGACCAATGGGATGATGTTGTGTTGTAATGAACGTAACGGAAATGTAACTATATTTGAATGGCTAACGATTTGCACTTTTTATTCAATATTCAGATAAAACAAATGAAAGAAGAATATTAGTAGTAAAGTGGTTATTTGTTAGATGTTTTGGAGTGGGTTTTTTAATTCAAGGGAGACAACTTTTTATATGATTAAATAGAGAATAATAAATGTATGAGTGGCCGTTGGATAACATTTATCTTACAACAAGTTGTTTTAAAATTTATCTAATGAGCAAAAATAAGTTGGATACATTTTTAAACAAGTTATAAGATAAATGGTATCTAATGGACACAAATGTATTATTTTATTTGTTACATATCCTCAAAAACCAGGTTTTAAACACCTTTTAACATCTTTTTCGACAGCCCTTGCACTTACACGTCACAGACAAATGACAAACTATAATTCACAGTGTAATTGATTTTGATTGTGCTGGGGGTTTTTATTTTTCATTGGATGTATGGTATTGGTGACCTGGTTATCACCTAGGAGCAGCCAGTCATATGTCTTGAATTTGTTAACAAATGTACATGTGTAAACAAATATGTGTTATCAATGTGTAAGAATAAGGTTTCACATGATATTTACTCTCTATTTTAAGACATGTCAATATAATTTTATAAAACAAAAGGATGTTCACCGAGTCTGGGCAGGTGGGGTGGGGTGTTATTGGTGTATTGGTTTTAATGGCAATTTTGCATTGGAATGTTTTCAGCATTCTTAAAACGGAAACGTCATGTACCCAGTTTATAGTTATTGTAATGAGAGCCAAAGTGACGTCATTAAAATACTGATGTTATTCAAATTCAAAATTAGCTATATTAGTAATACGTGTACTTCAACACATTAAAATAAAAACTGGCCTACTAACCGTTAATTCTTTAACAAGCAGACAACGCCGTTTACAGGTCAGTATGTTTTTATTTTTCATAATTCTGGACAAAATATTAAGTTTAATTTTAAAAGATGAAAGAAACAAAAAGTACCTTTTGTCAAAATATAATATTAAAAAATTACAGTTGGATAAGTTTTATTTATCATGTACTAAGCCAAAACAGGTTGTGAAAAGTGATTGTCGTCGACCTTAGTAGTCAACTAACATATTATGGTCACTGTGACATTTGATCCAGAATATTAGAGAAGAAACCTGCTGTAGCCACAGATGCTACCATATAAAGAAAAGCTACTGTAATAATATTGTCAAAACTCAAGTTCTCCACACCAAATGTTCTATTTTGTGTGGAGAGTGTTTGATTTGGACGGGTTTCACTATATGACCACCTGGCCAACAGCTGGGAACATTGAATACCAAGGTGGTGAATTATGATGGAATGTCACTTAAACTGATACAATCTATTTCTATTTTCTGTCCAAAGTAAGCAATGCAGCAGCTTTGGGCAGACGGGATTAGAATGGCAGTAATACCCTGTCAATAGCTGACATGTAGAAACAGTTTAGAGATTAGCAACAGACTGTGTTCTTTCTTATAATATCAATATCACAGTTATATTAGAAAGAACTATTATATAATACAGACGGTTCAACACTCACCCAGCCATCTCCATGAAGCAGCCACCTGTCTTAAAGGGACACCAGATATATAATTTCCCCATATTATTTCAAACCACTAAACCTAGCTATTAGGTAGTGTAAGATATTTTAAAATTTATTAAGAGCTTTTTGTACTGTTATATTATACATTACTTTCAACATGTTGCTCATGTTGCTTATTTTTGTACTGTTATATTATACATTACTTTCAACATGTTGCTCATGTTGCTTATTTTTGTACTGTTATATTATACATTACTTTCAAAATGTTGCTCATGTTGCTTATTTTTGTACTGTTATAGTATACATTACTTTCAACATGTTGCTCATGTTGCTTATTTTTGTACTGTTATAGTATACATTACTTTCAACATGTTGCTCATGTTGCTTATTTTTGTACTGTTATATTATACATTACTTTCAACATGTTGCTCATGTTGATTATTTTTGTACTGTTATATTATACATTACTTTCAACATGTTGCTCATGTTGCTTATTTTTTTACTGTTATATTATATACTACTCAAAAGAATTTAAGGGTCAGACGATATTTTCGACATTATTTTCTGAATGTCAATTATATTAGCAAGACGCATGGTATTGTTCCATTTTGACGAAAGTGGGTCTAAGCAACCCATAAATGAATTAAAATCCACTGTCATTGACACTGTCGACTAGTTCTAATGGCGAAAACATGCTTACATTTGCACGTAAATTAGGGCGAAAGCGAAAGGTCTGCTAAGTGCCCATAACTTGCTTTTTCACAAAGCGCTTCATTTGCACGCTTTTCACGTGTATTCCATGTTCCCAATGCTGAATTTCCGTATAATTGGAGCTTGCGTTCGTGTACGGTGCACACTCCAAATTCGACAATGGTATGACTTCAACTGACTATCGAAGATCGAGGAAGGGCTATTGCTTGGCTTCAGGATGGCAATACGCAAAGAAATGTTGCTCTGAGACTTGGTGTCAGTCAGAGTGTCGTTGGCCGACTGTGGCAACGGTACCAAGCAACGAATTCTGTTCGAAATCGTCCACGTTCGGGAAGACCCCGAAGCACTACAAATAGAGATGACCGCTACATCACCAATATGGCTCTATGTCAACGCACAACCACTGCACACCGATTACGTGACAATCTGCGGACTGCGACTGGAACTCGAGTGTCTGATCAAACCATACGCAATCATCTGAGAGGCAATACTCTACGCTGCCGTCGCCAGGCTGTTCGACCACCACTCCTACCACGTCACAGAACGGCCAGACGTCACTGGTGCACGCTTCATCTGCGGTGGCAACGTGTTCAGTGGGGTCGAGTGATGTTCACTGATGAGTCCAGGTTTAGTCTCCAGTTCAACGACGGTCGGGTACGTGTCTACAGACGTCCTGGGGAGCGCTTCGCTGACGTTAACGTTAGACAACGTCACCGGTTCGGTGGTGGGGCGGCATCTCTATCCACCACAGGATCCCCCTCTATGTGGTGGATGGCAATCTGAATGGAATCCGCTATCTGAATGAGATTATCCGGCCGTTGGTTCTCCCAGGCCTTCAGCAGATTGGCGGCGGGGCAGTTCTGCAGGATGACAATGCCAGACCCCACCGCGCCAGGGTGGTAACGGACTTTCTCAGACAACAAGGTATCGCCAGGATGGATTGGCCAGCATATTCGCCTGACTTGGCCCCAACATGGCAAGCCTGGGACGAATTAGGCAAGAGAGTTCGGGATAACCATGCCCCTCCGGCCAACCTTCATGATCTGGGTCAACTTCTTATGGCAGAGTGGCAGGCCATTCCCCAAGAGTTCTTCAGACGTCTGATCAACAGCATGAGGCAACGATGTGTCGAGTGTATTTGCGCCAGGGGTGGATTCACACACTATTAAACAAATGTTCTATTGTGTAAAATCCATGTTTGACAACCTTCAACTTTGACAGCATGTCATGTGACTTTCTTGTATACAGTGTATTTGTGGGTTTTTGTAAATATGGAACAATAAATTAAATTTTTGGTGTAGTTTACATCATCAATCTAATACACTCTGAAACTTATTTGGTTATAAATTTTTGACCCTTAAATTCTTTTGAGTAGTATACATTACTTTCAACATGTTGCTCATGTTGCTTATTAAAGTGACAGATCAACATTTTTAAACACTTTGGAACATTTTCCACTATTTTCAGTTTTTCAATAATAGAAATCAGATATTACTTAAGACATTTTATTGTTTAGATTACCCAATTATATACATCTGAAGTGTTTCTCATTATCCATGCGTTCTTAATACCTCAAAATGCATTTTTAAATATTTTTTTAAATGCTCGCATACCTCTGAGAAGCAGTGGTTATGCATTGCATGGCGACAAACTCTACTCTATTTTTAAGGGTATTTCTCCATTTGAACGTCACAGACTCTTAGTTCACTCTATTGTACCTTTATTCAAACGTGTTACAGGCTTGTAAATTAACCAAACTTAGAGTCCATTTTCACGGTTTGAAACTAGGGTCTGCACCTTTAAATGTAACATTTTGGCACAGGCAACGTGCGTGTCTCTGGTTATCCTGGTGTTTGTAGTAGCTCAAACATTTTTATTTTATGCATAATAGAAAGAGGTCTAAACTGTGAAAAGTAGGGTAAGTGGCTTTAAACAGAGTACAACTGAATTTTATCAAGAAGCCAACTGGTTTAAAAAGTCAGCACATTGATTTATCTATCATCGGTTATTGGATATCAAACACTGTTGATTTTGACAAATAGTCTTAGAGAGGAAATCTACTGCATTGTTCATTAGTAACAAGGGATCTTTTATATGCACCATCCCACAGACATGATAGCACATACCACAGCCTTTGAAATACCAGTCGTGGTGCATTGGCTGGAACAACAAATAGCCCAATGGGTCCACCAACAGGGATCGATCCCAAACCGACAGCGCCTCAAGCAAGCACTTTACCACTTGGCTATGTCCGGCTCCTACAACTGGTTTAAGTGCATACAAAAAGGGGTGTAACTGTAATTAGGGGGTGGGCGGGGTGTAACTGTAATTATGTATGCTATATTGTTTACTTTATTCCTGCTATTATCATCTTTTTTTCTTTAGCTTTGTTTTCACAGCCAAGGAGTATTCAGTATACACTTTGTCGTCTCAAAGTGTTGTTACCTCTGGTATTATACACTGCTAAGTGGAATGATAACTTTATCATATAAACCTCCTCTAACATGCCCAGTATCGGCAGCCAGCTGGGGCCCTGAGAGCTGGCATACACAAATAAATAAGTACTTGGTGTTTGACTGTGCACACTGGCATTTGCCTCAAAGTGAGATGTCAGACGAGTTCATGGGGAAAACACAACACACTTCCCACCTGAGAAAGTGTATGAATATTATCTGCACAGAATTGTTTATCAGTTGGTTACACCCATGCAGGGCTCACCAGAACACCAGCCTTATTTCATGGCAATGGTGGACAAGCCATCAGCTGGTAGGTACCGGGTTCGTATCCTGGTATCGTGTCCCACTCAGAGAGAAAGAAAGAAAAAAAAAAATGTTTTATTTAATGACGCACTCAACACATTTTATTTACGGTTATATAACATCAGACATATGGTTAAGGACCATACAGATATTGAGAGAGAAACCCGCTGTCGCCACTTCATAGGCTACTCTTTTTGATTAGCAGCAAGGGATCTTTTATATGCACCATCCCACAGACAGGATAACACATACCACAGCCTTTGATATACCAGTTGTGGTGCACTGGCTGGAACGAGAAATAGCCCAATGGGCCCACCGACAGGGATCAATCCCATACCAATCAATCAGAGGGAGTCTGCACGGCTCATTGGAACAATACAAGACCACTACACAGACTTTTCTCTCATTAACCTTTGTTGCAGACAGCTAGCCAAAATAGCACGCTTAAACCGTAACTGGATAACAGCAAAACAAGAATTTCTTTTGAATTAAATGTCTCACCCACCACAAACCTTTTTCAGTGCACTGTGATGAACATCCATAGACAGGGTTTCTGCCAGAGGGTAAAACGGGTATGGAAAGAAAGAAAGAAATGTTTTATTTAACGACGCACTCATCACATTTTATTTACGGTTATATGGTGTCAGACATATGGTTAAGGACCACACAAATTTTGAGAGGAAACCCGCTGTCGCCACTACATGGGCTACTCTTCCGATTAGCAGTAAGGGATCTTTTATTTGCGCTTCCCACAGGCAGGATAGCACAAACCATGGCCTTGTTGAACTAGTTATGGATCACTGGTCGGTGCAAGTGGTTTACACCTACCCATTGAGCCTTGCTGAGTACTCACTCAAGGTTTGGAGTCGGTATCTGGATTAAAAATCCCATGCCTCGACTGGGATCCTAACCCAGTTCCTACCAGCCTGTAAACGGGTATGGCGCAATACCCAAAATGTTTTTGCAGATTTTATTTTTTTAAGTTAACCTTTTGACAAAATTAATTACTCTTATCATTACTGTATGATTTTCTTAACCCTAACTTTAAACTTAACCCATTTTCTGTCAGGGGGAGGCCCCCTATACCCCCTGTTGACTTTGGTTGCATTCAATTCTATAACATTATACCCAAAAATTTCTTTCTGGCAGAAACACTGATAGCTAGGTGCAATTATAAACCAGGTTTCAGTGACCTAGGACTTATAGTTTGTGAGAAACTGATCTGAACGTGAAACTTCAATGTTAATCTTTAATGTAAAAGTTGACACCATCGCCACCGCCTTCAGAAATGTAATACTTTTTATCTCAACTTTTACTTCGTAATGGCGAGACAAACAGTAAGTTAATATATACAAACAAGTTCTTGAGATTTAACATTCGAGTATCTGGATTATACCTGTATGACTGTGTAGGTATAAATGCACCCAGATCTGTTAGAAAATGATAAATGGAAGATGGGAAGATGAAGAAGTGCAGGTGACTATTCCCAATACCCAGAAATAAAATTAAACATCAAAGCATAATTTGCACTGAAAGATTCAACAATCCTAAAATAGTAATTTGATTGCACTTTACCTAGAGATTATTTTTCAAACATCCTTCATATGACAAGCCAAAATAAATCGTTTCTTCAAATTTTGAAACAATGAAATTTTCTTTATAGTTCTTTTGTATATGGTCCCTGCTGATGCATGAATCAACTTAAAAAACTTTAACAACTTTAAAAACTTTAACATCATTAAATTAGTAAAACATTATGAAAAACAAAAACTATATATATATATATATATATATATATATATATATATATATATATATATATATATATATATATATATATATATATATATATATATATATATCGCTAAAGATCAAAAGGCATCCTAAGTCAAGAAGCGTCCTATTTTACATACGACTTGTTTATTACGAATCTGCGCACGCGTGAACTTTGACAACACAATAATTCTGAACCAGGAAGTATACTCCTTGCTTACGAAATCGCAGCATTTACATTTTTGCAGTTTAGTACGCGCAACACCCTCTGGTGGCACATTTATTATTACAAATGTGATGACAGACAACACATTGTTAACAAATTTAAAGAAATGTTAAAACTTTGGGTAAGTATTCATAGTTTTACTGTTTGGTCATAAAATAACAGTATGATTTTACTGACACCCTCATGCTTATAAATAGCACCAGTACTTACCATACATGCATACAATTCTGCTCTGACAGCTATCCGACTGTTGTCTGGTTGTTGACAATCAAAACAAGGCTATACAATAGTCACAGTGTTACTATATTTAGAATGTACACCTCTAGAAAAGTATGGAAACATTTAAGGGTCATACCTATATTTATTGGCAATTTAAACAAAACACATAACTTTTAATATGTTCTATTCTTGGTT